>NC_042494.1:28346296-28348349 GCF_005508785.2 Acyrthosiphon pisum
CCAATTAAGGTTTTCAAAATAATTTCAAAATTTGTACCTATATAATGTAGGTAGGTAAAAACCGAAGATTAAGAAATGAATACTTACGATTCATTTCGACAAACTTTAAACAGTCCGTGGTTCACACTCACCGAATCGTCAGAATCGATTCTTTCACATGGTGCAGAAATATTGCAAAAATTCATGATATTACCATAGTTTGTTATGGCACACTAGAATCACGTACTAATACATACACACAAACGTGGTTCGTCACTTTCGGGCTATGTCCACGATAACTTCCCATCTTCGTCACTGTCACTTAATACCTACACCTGTCCCTATGTAGGGATGTGTGTTTATGCGTGCATGACAAAATACGATATTATAGGTCATATTGTATTTATGTATACACCACACCCATCTCAGTTGATTGGAACTCCGGAATAATTAACGAATAACATTATAATGTATTTTATTATTAATTATTATTAGTATTATTAATAATATAATTAAATAATCTTATATACGACAATATTGAATATAATACACTATATTTTTAATGATTTTGTGGTGAAATGGACTATATATTATATAGTGTCGAATAATCAATAATAATCTTCTAAGCTGTTTTCTTATAACATGCATGGAGAGGGTTGAACATGTCCAATTATAATGGTTGTTTGATTGAACGCAGGGGCGCCATTTCAGTTTTTTTTTAATGTGTGCAAACAATTAAAGAGGCCAATTTTTTCCCACCTCCAGGGCCCAGGCCAATCGTTAAAAAAACGTTTCTAGTGTTTTCAGTTTTTCATTACAGATTCATTACAGTATCAAAAACATACCCGGAGGAGAAGTAATTTCTGGAGAAGAAGTAATCCCGGAAGAGAAGTAATGATTCCAGAGGAGAAGTAATGTCCGGAGGAGAAGTAATGATTCCGGAGAAGAAGTAATGTCCGGAGGAGAAGTAATCCCGGAGGAGAAGTAAATTCCGGAGGAGAAGTAATGTCCGGAGGAGAAGTAATCCCGGAGGAGAAGTAAATTCCGGAGGAGAAGTAATTCCGGAGGAGAAGTAATGGAGAAGTAATGGAAAAAAAAAAAAGTATCAAAAACATACTTAATAAAAACATATTTTTATAGTTAACACATTACATTTTACCGTTCATACATTCTGTGTATATACTGTATAGTGTATAGTAAAGATATTTTTAGATAGAATAAATGCATATTATTATTATTATGTCTTTTGTCTATCAGTAACCAGGGGCGGACTGGCCCAGGGTGCTATACACCAAGTAGCACCCCGGGCCCCCGTTTGTATTTATGATCCAGGTCCCCGATTACCACAGTCGGTATACGGTATATACTGGTATAATACAGTATTATACAAAATAAAAATAAAATAACATATTTCAACATTTCTATTTTCTACAAATAAACGACATGTTATTCTTAATTTTTTTTTTTATATTTACTTATAAAACTAAGAGTTCTTTCCTAATTTAGGTAGGTTTGAAAAAAAATTACGGGCCCCTAATTAATTTTGCACCCCGGGCCGAAAATAGCCAGTCCGCCCCTGTCAGTAGCCACTTACCGCTTGCACATATTTGTGTGTGCCAGTGGATAAAGTGATACCGATATCAATTTATCAACTATCAAATTAAAGAACACAATATTATAATATTATTTATGATTATCAGTGAATAGCTGCGGTGCATGTACAATTAAAGATTGGCAAACTGAAGGCCGTCTGGCCATAGTATTAATTAGGCCTAGGCCAATTGTGGACAACAAAATTACAGGGTGTGCGAGTACACACCCTGCCCCCCCCCCAAATGGTGCCCCTGATTGAACGCAAAAAAATATTATCAGTTCCCAATAGTGTTCAAGCAGTTACAATGATGGGTGTCAATCTCTGCATATATGACAATATTAATTGTCGTGCAAGTATACTCACTTTATATAGGGTGAAATCACCAAGCAACCCTATTCCCAATTTTTTTCTTTAATAATGAAATTTATTTGAATTCTAATTTTGGAATTTTAAATTAATTTAAAAACCTTTTTTTATTAA
>NC_042494.1:28348399-28348587 GCF_005508785.2 Acyrthosiphon pisum
CCAGCTACTTAGTGTTATTATTCATCATACGTTTTGCACATACGGATACGACACATCTATCTATCGTCGTCTCAGAATGAAAAGGTTTAACGTAATTTTGTAATTGTTCAGGAGAACGTTTTTAAGTTAGCCCGTACCTATCATTCACGTATGAATTAGAACCTTTTCATTATCTGTATCTCATTGAA
>NC_042494.1:28348687-28349750 GCF_005508785.2 Acyrthosiphon pisum
ATAGTTATACTATAGTTATTAACGTGGTTATTAATTTCAGAATTGTTCTTTTGAGTTGTAACTTATAATTTATAAAAAAATAGGAATTATTATGCTATTTTAAGATGTTATTTTACCTATAGTACAGTTTAAATGCTATGTCATCAGATTTTTAATATTTAATTAAAAATATTATGCCAATTATTGTTAACAATAATTATAATTAAATTCATCTATTTTTAATGAGTCAACTTTTTAAATTTTTTCTGTTGTATTGTTGCAATACTGACGTAGGTAGTGATGTAATTAATACGATTATTATCCATGAAGGTAAAACATATTTATTTAAACTTGTTGATAGTTTCCATATTGACTTTTTAAGACCTGAAATATAAAGCAATTTATTGTTCGAACGTAAGTTAGGTACAGGTATACCGTGTTGGACACTAGGGTTAGTCTTATTTCGCTTATAATTCAGCACAGGATAGTTTAGAGTATTGGAGTAATATTCAATATTATGATATATTTTAAAAATATGAAAAACCATTCTGAATTTTACATCTGTACTTATTTTAAATTCAAGATTTTTAAAATATTTTTCGTTATGCTCAACTAAACTACCGACTACTGAGAACATTGGCAATGCTCAGGGTTGGATTTCTTATATTTGGAACTCACGCTTGATTATAGCCGAAAATTTTATTGGTATTGTCGTACTGCTCATTTATAATTTATATTTTCTAAACTCTAAAACAAAAAACATTAGGTACCAAACATTATTTTTTCATTGTCCTAACATAACCTTGTAGACTGTACTATATACCCGTTGCCAGCACCTCCGTGTATGTAATTTAAGTTTATAACTCAAAATTCACCCACAAGTCACAAAATTACAAATATAGATACATTATAGTATGTCATATATTTTCTTGTAGGTAGCATACTGCACGCGTATGGCGTAGGTACAATTTTTGGTAGGTAGCAAACAAGTAGGTACCATTAAGAGGACGTAATAACCGCATGCGTTGTCCCCGTCTTACAATTAATGTAAGTACAACATAGCAAAAAACTGTTTGGGCGTGGG
>NC_042494.1:28349800-28350790 GCF_005508785.2 Acyrthosiphon pisum
TTGTACGGTCGAGTAAAAAGGTACATTGCAGAACGCGGACACTTTGTACGGTCGGGTAAAAAGGTACATTACAGAACGCGGACACTTTGTACTATTATATACATAAAGTATATATATTATAAATATAAGTTATATACCTAAGTAGTAAGTATATTATATAATATTATAAATTATAATGTAAAAATTAAAAATTAAAAGTAAATTGTTTCATCGTATATTAATAATGATCAAAATAATCAAACAATCAATAATATTATTATAAATCTTAATTGTATTATAATATTAGATATCAGTTTTAAAGCAAATTAAAAATGTGTACAATATAAATATGTCATAATAACAAATAAAATATAATAATGAAAAAAAATCATTAAAAACTACATGCATAGTACCTATAATATGGAAATATCTCAAAATGACAAGTAAAGTATAATATTGACAAAAATTTTAAAAAACTACATAATATTGTATAGTATAATAATATGAAAATATGTCAAAATGGACAATGGTATCAAGCTTAGATAAAAAGTGCACATACATAATTATTTAATATTAAGGGTTTAATAAATCAATTTTAGAATAATTCGTCAAAATGAACGATCTATAAAATATAAAATTTCCATTCTTTAATATTTAAAAAATTCTTTAAAAACTACATGTATAATATATGGAATTTAAAAATTCCATATTTGTTATTTCCTTTTTTTGATGTTTGTTACATAAATGTAATAGTTTATTATTGCCAGCAGTATAGGATTTTTGTCTCTTATGAAGTCTATTGCCACATTCATCCAATTGTATTGCTCGCAAAACCGTCCAAAAACTTGGATTTGTTGTTCCTACTAATTTATTGAACGAACTATTCCACCCTTCACTAAAATTATTAGTTCGATGAGAATTAGACATAGTTTGACGCCTTACATTCCAAATAGAAGGAGGGTACCGTGCATTATTGTTATTACCACCTAATATACGTTCTATCAAGTATGA
>NC_042494.1:28350840-28361002 GCF_005508785.2 Acyrthosiphon pisum
TAAAAACCCATAAAAAATGTATATTGTTTACTTACTACTACATCCATGTGCGATTGATAAAAGAATTTGATTTGTACTTTCTTTGTTGTTAATGGCGCATTGCTTCATCTCAGTTTTCACGTTGTTAACGGCACAGAATGTTAGTTCATCCAATGGTTTTGGGTCGTGTTGATGTGATACAAACTTAGTAAATACGGTATACTAAAAAAAATATATATATATATTTAAGTTAAATTCATATTATTTGACGTTCACAAATAATAATACAATCGTAATTTATATACAAATAGTACCTATAATATTTATAATAAATATTTTTGTAACAATAACTATAATATATCTACACAGTTAAGAAATAAAAATAAAATATTTATATATGAGGTACTTACTGGTTTTATAAGATTTGTAGAAATTTTTCCTACACACGTGATGACTGAACATTTCCATCTTATATCGTTCAAATTTTTTCTTAATACCGTATATTCAAAACGATCTTTAACAAGTTTTGGCCTTAATTTACTGGAACTTGTTGTTGCCATCGTGAAGATTTCGGTTGTGACAGTGTCTTAGTGAAATGCATTTCAACGATAAACGCAAATGATAAGTATTTAACGTAGATATCGCGATTGTGAAATATATATAATGATAAACTATTATCGATGTATATGTACCCATGAGATTCCCCAGATTATATAAAATGTATTTATAACATTTTTAGTAAAATTTGTCATATATAATATATAGTATTATTTACTTGCTAACTTAGGTATATAACTTATATTTATAATATATATACTTTATGTATATAATAGTACAAAGTGTCCGCGTTCTGCAATGTACCTTTTTACCCGACCGTACAAAGTGTCCGCGTTCTGTAATCTACCTTTTTACCCGACAGTACAAAGTGTCCGCGTTATGCATTTTAAACAATGGACCGTACAAAGTGACCGTTTAGCGATAGATTTCGCCTCATAATGTTTAGAGATCCAAACGAAGAAAATAAAATGCGATTGGCTACGACAAGCAAAAAAGACCCTGAGAATAAGCCGCCGAGGCGTGCAGGCAGCTGATCCAGATATTACCGAACCTCAGAGGACCCAGTCAGCGGACAAGAAAGGTGCTGACCACGGTGGTCACCTCCCGGTTGCTACATGGAGCTCCCTTCTGGCTCCCCTCCATAACGGCCGAGGGAATGAAAAAGATGGAGACAGTGTATCGCAGGGTGATGCTGAGGGTAGCATGCTACTACCGTACGGTGTCCCACGACGCAGCAGCGGTGGTGTCCGGCATGCCTCCTCTTAGGCTACTGGCCGAAGAGAGGCAAAAAGCGTATCATGGGACTGACAGAGTCGTTGCAAGAGAACAACTGATGGAAAGCTGGCAACGTCGATGGGCCAATAGCGAGAAAGGCCGATGGACGCACAGGCTGATAAGGGACGTTGGCAAGTGGTACAACAGAAACCACGGCGACGTGTCTTTCCACCTCAGCCAGGTGTTATCAGGACACGGCTGTTTCAACGAGTACCTTTTACGAATCGGAAAAGTCAACACCGACGAATGTTCTCAGTGTGGGTCGGCACCCGACTCGCCGGAGCACGCAATCTTTCAGTGCGACGCGTGGCACCATTGGCGAGTCGAGGTATGCGTCTACCTCGAGATCGAAGAGCTGTCTCCAGACAACCTGATCGAGACTATGCTAGAATCCAATGCAACTTGGCAAAGGATAAGCAGCTTGATCAGTAGGATAATGAGAACCAGAGAAGAGGAAGAGCGCCGCAGACAACATGCAGCGCTCGTACCTGGTTGAAGGACTCAACGAAGAAGCGATTCCATCTGGACTGGACGGGTCTCCAGAGCGGCGGGCGCAGGCCGGCTCAAGAAGAGGGTGATAGATGGCACGGGTCTCCAGAGCGGCGGGCGTAGGCCGGCTCAAGAAGAGGAGTTGCCGAGAAAGCAGTCATCAACGACAGTATGAATGCAGCTCAAAGAAGTAGCATATAAATATATTGTAGCCGGAATGGCAAACTTTGTTGCTTTGTTATTATTGATAGTTGTAAGAGCGTTGAGTGGGGGACTAGCCCACCAATGCTAAGATGTAATGTGTATTTCATACAATAAATGATGTGGCTGGGCGGAAGTAATGTCTAACGACAGTCCCCGCCCAGTTACAATTTAACCGAAAAAAAAAAAAAAAAAGAAAAAAAGGTTAGGTTAGGTTAGGTTAGGTTAGGTTAGAAAATGGACCCCCCGACGGGACCCACCTTGGCGTGGTGGGGGGGGCTCACCGATTCATTCGGTGCTAAGAGGTACCCAACCCTCCGGCTCCGACTTTAATTAGTCGGGGTCAGAGCCTCCAGAGCCGCCTGACCTTAACTGGTTGGGGCGGCAGGTACGAAAACCACCTGCTCACGCTAGCAAACGGTCCCAGAAGGAAACTGCAAATCCCCCAGGCGGTAGGGCTAAAACGCTGGTTAAAATTTTCCACAAAAATCAAACATGGATAAAGACGCCAAGACTGTACCCCTGACCAAGGGCCCCACGGATTCAGGGGGGGCCCGTCCATAACTGGCATAAAGACTGGAAAAAAGGAACCCGGAAAGAAGACTGATTATGAAGAAATGTTTCTTGAAAAACCCGAAGAGGATATAACAAATGAAGATCTCTCCAACTGGCTATTTGAGTACTGGTGCAACCTGGACTCAAGCGTCGAAAAACTCGCAACTGTGGTGGAAAAAATGTACACCTTTTCCCTGGCAACGAAAAATTTACACAAGGAGATGAAATGCTGGTGCATTGAGTTGCACAAACAAATGAGCACAGTTCAAAGAAGAAGCGAAGCACTGAAGTCCTTTGTCGACAAATCATCGGAGAGAATTGACGATTTGTCTTCTAGCCTCCTAGAAGTCAGCACCACGCATTGCCCAAGGGCAGTGCCAACAGTTGACATAGGAGTCGGCACGGAAACTGAGGCTGTTCTGAAACCAAGAGGTAGCGATGAACAGTATACTGGACAGCAGACCAGCAGCAAAACCGGCACGAACCAAGGGCATGGCAGACAACGCCACTTGAAGACAACTAATGAGAAGAATAAGACAAAAATGAAGACCACCGACGATCCAAAAAACATGAGATCGGAAAACAAGAGTGGAAACCAAAAAGAAGAATCCAGAAAAATAACGTCCAAAGTAAAAAAGAAGACTGAAACCATACTCATTAAACCCTCCAGAGTTTCTAGCTACGCTGACATCACGAGGAAATTGAAGGGAAACATTGACGTCAACACGCTCAACGTTGACATTAAAACGATGAAAAAAACCGAAAGAGGAGACCTCATATTGCAAATAGATAGAGGCCCGAAGCAAGCGGAAGCAGCAGAGAGACTCTAAACTGCGATAGTTGAGGTCCTGGGCGAAGAAGCAGTAGTCGAATACAAGCCGAAATCCGCCACGGTCGAGATAAAAGACCTAGAGTCGGAAACCTCAGAAGACGAAGTAAAAAACGCGGTCGTCAAAGCAACTGACGTCGCCCCAAACTCCATCAAGCTACTTCCTTCATTCGGGGCTACCAAGATGGCTGTGGTAAGGCTGAGAGACAGAGAAGCAATCGAACTTGGAAGAATTGGAAGACTAACAGTGGGCCTGGTACGGTGCCGAGTTAAACTTAGGCAACAAATAGTAAGGTGCTTTAGATGTCACGATTTTGGACACATCAGGGCGAAGTGTTCAGGAGCGAACCGCTCTAACCTCTGCATGACATGTGGGGACGGCGACCATGAGGCGAAGAGCTGCAGTAGCCCACCAAGATGCGTTCTCTGCAAGGACAACGGTCACGATGGTTCACACTATCCTGGCAGCGGGAGATGCAAAGCAGCACAAGAGGCTAGAACTGGGCGATGGACTGCAACCTGAGTGTGAAAACAAAGGCTAGAAGCAAGAGCAGCAGAAAAAACATTAGTTAAGTTAAATGTGCACTGAAAGTGAAAATTGAGGGGATAGAGCCCCTCCAAATTTTTAAAAATCGATTTTGTAAGGTCACAAGCAGGGGGATTGTCCCTGTGAGTGACCAACAACACTTGTAAAGAGATATGTCAATAAACGATGGGAACTGGGGGGTGAAATGATCTAGCGGTCAGTACCACCCCCAGCTCTCGATACACATGCAAAAAAAAAAAAAAAAAAGGTTAGAAAATGGAGGCTAAGCGGATAGTCCATTGGTGGCAGGCAGAATGGGAGGAGCGCACTGAAACCGGTGCATGGACCAGAAGACTAATCCCCGTCATTAGCAAGTGGGTCAAACGGAGACACGGTAGGATTGGTTACCACCTAACCCAATTCTTAATTGGTCACGGGTGCTTCCAGTCCTATCTTCATAGGTTCGCGATCGTGGGCAGTGCAGCATGCCTCTCGTGCGGAAATGAGAATGAAGACGCCGAACACACATTTTACCATTGCGGAAGATGGGCAGCGAAGAAGAGGGAGCTGGAATTCATGTTGGGGGAGGAACTAACGCCAGAAACGACGGTTCCACTGATGCTCCGGGACGCGGCGACCTGGACAAGGATAGAAAGATACGTCGACTGTATCCTGCGTGCCAAAGAAGAGGAGGAGACTGTCAGGCAGCGTCAGCCACAATAATAAACCGTAGTTAAGTTGATTTATGTGTAGCTGGAATGGCACAATTATGGGATGTTAGAACCCTCTGCTATGTAAATTAAACTAATGTAAGAGTTATGGAAAGGAGATTAGCCTGACATAACTCAACTGTTGTTGTAATTAATTTGTGAATAAATGATGGGTCCGGGAGGAAGTAATGCGCAAGCAGTTCCCTCCCGGTATTCCCGATACCAACAAAAAAAAAAAAAGGTTAGGTTAGGAATAAAGAAAAGACAATGGGAAAGACACAAAATTGAACGAATTGAAAGCAATTACAGGAGTAACCCGACAATTTTCTTTGGAAAAAAACGAGATTAAGATAGGTTTCAAACAGAGGACAACTATAATAAAGAATGAAATAATAGAAAAAGTAAAGATATAGGATTAGTAATTAATGAGAGTAAGACAAAGTACATGATATTATCACGCAGAATTCACAACCAAACAAAATTAGTAGTAGGACAAATGAGATTTGAAAGAGTAGAAACTCTTAAATACCTTGGAGTAGGACTGGACACAGCCAATGAGGGACACAATGAAGTACAAAGAAGAATAACTGCAGCTAATAGATGTTTTGGAATGCTAAGACCACTCATTAAATCTAGAATCCTCTCAAAAAAATCGAAAATAACAATGTATAAAGTACTTGTCAGGCCTATTTCTCTGTATGCATGCGAGGTATGGCCCTCAACAAAAACAGATGAAAAAAAGCCAGCAATATTTGAAAGGAAAGTACTAAGACAAATATTTGGCTCAAAAAAGAATGAGGAAACCAATGAATTTTAACGTAGAACTAATGATGATCTATATGAACTATACAACCAATCGGGCATAGTAGCAGTTATGAAGAACCAAAGAATCGGATGGGCAGGACATGTCTGGCGTGCTGAAGGAAAAATATTAAATAAAATAATTTCATGGAAACCTATCAAAAAGAGACCCCTCGGCCGACCGAGACAACGATGGAGTGACTGAGTATATCAAGACCTAAGGCTAATAGGAGTTGAGAATCCGGAAGAGATGGCAAATGATAGAGATCGATGGGAGGAGGTGGTAGCTGCGGCAAAGGGCCTTAATGGCCTATACTAAGCCTAAAAAAAAAAATATATTATAATAGAAAATTAAAATAAGGAATGCTAACAGTAAAGAAAATATAGCAAGTGTAATCTTATCTCTTAGCAGTTGACAATGTATTTTCTCTTTCCCAAAAAGTACATAAAAGTTAGTTTTTTCATCCGAAACCTTCGGAAAAATTCAGTATCATTCCATTTGTTGATGTGATCTATTCTATTTCGAAAACACGAAGTCGATTTCTACGCATAAGAAATTCAATAATTTCTTCGTCATCGTCACTCACCGATCGAATTCGATTTGTAATTATTGAACTTGTCATTACCTATTATTTATATTTTATTAATTTTGGTATGTTTGGCAAAAAACACGTCTAAAATACTATGCCGCGCGTGTGTTAGACGAAAACAGAAAATCACGGTATCGAATCCCCTTAAAATATATTTTATTAATAATATTTTATTATTATTAAGTGACGATAAAATAAAATAAATTAAAAATAACAAGTCTAGGCCTAAGCGAGGTGATAAACAGATAAACTGATAAATAACTGCCAGTTACAAACTTATCCGGTAAAATTTGTACCGAATAAGTTTTTCGGAACTTTATCTGTTAGATAGCACTAACTGGCAGTTGAGAAATTGACAAATGAAATTTAACCTACGGTTATTCCTATCTGAAACTTACATTTCCGTAACTAGAAGTAGAGAAAGTGGGCCTTATTCAATCGTAGTGCAGTTTTTTTTGAAATTAAAGAGGACATCACAGAAAAGTTTTAGGCATAAATTTAATCCGATAAAGATAATAAATAATTAGTTATTTTTAATTAAAATAAACGTTAAAATAGTTTTAGTTTTAGTTAATAACTTTATAGTTCGGCACGGCAGACTGTGGGTTTCTAGCTACCTGTAACCTGACTTTTTTTGTTTTGTGCTTTATCGTCGAGTAGATAATATGAATAATTGTTCCGAGAAGTAAAATTCAACAATCTATATCTATATTATACTATATGTATCTATCTATATATAGAAATTAAATATATATTCCTTTGGATGCTGCATCATGCGTGAACGGCTGGACCGATCTCGCTAATTCCTTTTTGTTGTATTCGTAATTGTCAGGAGAAGGTTCTTAACTTCGAAGTAAGATCATTTTAAGAATATCCACCCGATAAGTAGGAAATCTGGATGTGCCATTTATCCAATATGAAAAGAAACTAATTAATAATATACTTTTGTTTATTGTAAGGTCGCTATTGCATATTACTTATTAGTCATGAGTCATGAAAAAAGCGACGCGACGACTGTAATTGGCGAGATAAAATCGGATACTAATCAAATATTAGGAAAAAATAATAAAAGGTAGGTATAATAATATTCACTACAAAACGACAACGACAAATGTAATTGGTGAAATAAAATCGGATAGGTATACTGTATACTATTTTACTTTCACTTTACTATTATTTAATAATTTAAACTATACTCATCTCAAATTAATAATGTAACAAATATATTTTTTTATATCGTATAGCAATTGAATATCATAATACAATAATAATTGTATTATGAGGGTACTATTACCTCTTATCCCAAGTTTTTTCGAAAATGAGATTTTGGTACCACTGCATAGCTGTTATCATTGCGCGTAATTTGTATTCATGACTGAACATTTTATTGTATTTTTTCCCTACGAAAAATCATTTGCAGTGATAACATTTCTATACATCTGTATAGAAAATGTATTTAGTTTATTGTTTCTCCTGAACAATTTCAAAAACGTGAGATAAGAGGTATGAGCATGAGGGTAATGTTATGAAGATGAGTACATGACCTTCATGTATATTATAAGTTATATAACATTAAAACATAAAAATTATCAATTTGTAATTTAAAATTTTTAATTTTATTAAAAACATTCATAATTGTAACTCGCATGATATATAATTTACAACTTAATAAAATATAATATATTAATATATTTTAATATACAGAAAATTATGTTATCAAGATATAGAACAGAAATGTTTGTGTTTTTGTATTGGATTATTTTAATTTTATACTGATATAGTAATATTTACGTATAAACGAAAAATTTCAAAATGTTTTTAACTTGATGGATTTTTTTTAAAATCAACTGAGAAAAGCTAAATTATTTCAACTGTAAATTAAATTAGTTTTGTTCATAAGTTGATTAAAAAATAAACTAACTAGTTAAGTTAAAAAGTTAAAAAAAAATGTGATTATTTACATGATGCAACCATTGTCTTACTTTAGATTTTGACTCCATTGAGTCAGGCTGCATGCCATAAGGACTTAATAGCAAAGAAGACGAATCCTTTGGTAAATTAATTGTACTGCTTTTAACAGTACCTAATGTATTATATTTTTTAGATAAATTTATCACCTTCGCTGACCGGTTTCTTCTATTCCAGGCCTCCATAGCAATTAACCAAAAAAATAATCCTTGAACAAACATAAAAAAGAACTATTTAACATTAAGCAATGATCTAATTACTTGGATAAATTAGATAAATAGAAATATTTATTAATATAAAATATAATCATTACATACTTATCTAACCGCAATAACTCGGATTCTGTTAAGCATGCAACTGCTGAGACAGACGTGCTTCCAGGCCGGCAACCAAAGGATGCGGTGGCGGACGGACAGGACTCGGTCAGTAAGACACTCCTCGAAGACAGACTGTAAAATGGAAGGAAGAAAAACCGCAAACCCCAATATGAACAGTGAATGTGACAGTATTGTTTCAACTCCAGGGGGATCGGACCTCCAGGAGTCGTTGGTAGCAGGTGGATCTGGTTTTAACACCAGGTCCAACGGAGTGGGTCTGCTGTCTTCGTCATCAGGGAACCGTAACAACTCAGGTGAGGGGGTGTCAGGCATAGCCCCGGATTATGTAGAACATGCAACTGCTGAGACAGACGTGCTTCCGGGCCCGCAACCAAGGGATGCGGTGGCGGACGGATAGGACTCGGTCAGCAAGACACTCCGCGAAGACAGACTGCGATCATTTGAGATCTTGGAAGGAAATGCCCAATTTTATAAATTCCTGGAAGCTACCTAAAATTGACTGGAGACTGAAGTGGCAGCAACCAACACCAACAAGGAAATCAAGGCCCTTGTTGCGCCACTAGTGAACTCAACAAAAGGCCTGATTTACTGGAGAAGGTTAACCAGACGCGTTATGATAACCACCTTCAACAGAGGGTTCCAGATGAATTGAAGGCAGAAGGACTGACATTATCCTGTAGTAAATCAGCCGCGATTATGCTGACCAAAGAAAAATTAAGTTGAGTTCTGTGTTGGGATTCCGTAAGCACATTGAGACTGTAAGCAACAAGGCAGAAAAAATAGGCTCAGAATTAGCTCTGTGAATGGCAAATGTCGGATGACCAATGGTCGAGAAATGAAAACTGCTGACCTCAGTCGTCCACTCCCAGCTACTGTACGCCGCACCAATCAGGGACGAGGCGTTGACCTACAAGAAAAACAAGAAAAAACTGGCATCATCACAGAGGAAGATGGCAATCAGTGTAGTTAGTGCTTATCGCACTATTTCTTATGAAGCGGTAGAGGTGATAACTTGTATCGTCCCAATACACCTGAAGGCCGATGAGAGAGCATGAATATATAAGGCCAAGACGGACGCAATTGCCCTGGATTTGGCCAGAGAGGAAGCTAGGATGCAAACGTGATCGAAATGGCTGAGCGAATCGGAGGAGTCCAAAAACGATAGTTGAACACATATGTTAAATATAAATACCTGCAATACAACAACAGACAGGAAACACGGACGAGTAGATTTTCATATGTTTTTAATACAAGTATCTATTTCTCAAAAAAAAAAAAATTGAGAAGTGCATAGTAAAAAAAAAAAAAGTATACAATAGTAAAATTATTGTTTCAATAGATAGTTTAATAAAAATATTTTTATAACTATGGTTTCAGACACCATCCACATCTACACACCAAAAAAATCAAATAGAACATTATTATGCAGAACCAGTAAGTATACTACCTATTCATAAGGAGATTGTTTAATTAATATTATTTTTGTTAACTAACAAACTTCTTGATAATAATAAATTACAATAAAATAAAACATTACTGTATAGTGTACATTGTTTATTTATAGACATCTAATATGGAAAGGTATATCACAAACGAAAACGGAAATGGGAACATAACAGCACATCATAATGGCCAATCCAATGTCAATGTTGAAGTAGAACCTTATATCCCAAGCATGATGGTAATTAGCTTAATAATACTGTTAATTCAATAGGTACATATTTAACCCATAAAATAACCAATATTTGACATATCTTTCAAATATATTGAAATTTTGTCATTTACAATCTAATAGAAGTTTTTAATGCAGTTTTAAAATTATAGTACTTAATATACTTTATAAT
>NC_042494.1:28361102-28378873 GCF_005508785.2 Acyrthosiphon pisum
TTAAAATTAAAACATAATAAAAAGCCCATGAGGTTGTCTAGATAATATAATAGATATTATAATCTTACCTTTAGATTTTATAAGAGGTCAATTCGCTCTAATTTTTAAGCTAACGGACCTACACGTGTTCTGCTGAGCGTACAATTTGCTATGTTACGCACTTGTAAGACGGAAACAACACATGCGGGTATAACGTCCTCTTAAATGTTATTAAATCATTTCAAGTGTTTATAGTTTTTATAATGTAAAATATAAATATTTTTTTAAAATATGGTGTTAGGTTATTAGAATATTCAATATACATTTGTTTTGCACTTTATTATATTATGTATTTTGTAATTTCTTTTACTTATTGACTTTGTTATTAGGTACCTAACAAATAAAAATAAAATTGTTGTAAAATATTTATTGTACCTATTGATTTTTCCGTTTATTAGTTTTTCATCAATACTAAAATAAATAATACAAGTAACATGTATACTCTATTAAAGTAATTGACCATACGTACACTACTTGGCAGTGACCATACAACACCCATCTATCATCCCCACTGAATTCTAACATCTGTATATCTCCTGTGTAGAAAAACCATTACTCTGCGCCAAAATTGGCTACCGAATAAGCTTCTGAATAATGTGTAAGTATCACTGCATAAATAATTATTGAAATAATATAAGTTTCATTATTGATCCTAATAACAATTAACAGTGTTGTTTATTAAGTGCAAAGTAATAGATACTCTAGTAATTTTAAATATAATGTTTCTTTTCTTTTGAGTTTGATTTCGAGATATTATATACATTCAGTTGTATTAACAATGTAACATAGTTATTATTAATTTATTAAGTGTAGTAATAAATAAAAAAAAAATAGTAAAGTTGATATAGATGAATGGTTAAATTGTTAAAAAATTAAGTAAGGTTAAGTGATATTGCATCTATTCTCTATTCCGTATTCACTCATAATATCCCAAAAATATTTTATGCCTCCATATGCTGACACTCTAATAACCGCATATCTGTACCTCCCAAGATGGTCATAGCTGGCAAAAGGTTAGAGACATCACTTTAATATGATACATTCATAACTAACTAATAGCTAGAAAATTAAAATAAATAAGTTAAAACTCAAAATCCATACAAATATAACCTCTTTTTACTATGAAATCTAGAATCTATAAAAAAATAATACCAACAGTGAATTAAGTAAAATATCGAGAACTGGAGGCTGGAGCCCATGTCTAACACAAATTAAAAACAGTAACTACAGATTGTTTCTCCTCAGACCACTATTAAAATAACACATTCCATATCAAATTAACTTACAATACACATTTCATGTACATATCAATTTAATCTAACGTGTTTTACTAGAATTCAGTGATGTGTGATGCGGCCAAACCAGTAGTATTCTTGTCTATGGGCCAACCCTCCAATCATTTCAGTTTATCTGCATAAATTATTTAACACAGTCATCGTGATGAATAGCTATTAATTTTAACTTTATTAAGACTTAAAATACCAACCTTAAATAATTAAATAGCTAAAACACAATACTCATCAATCTATAAAAAATTAAACTCATAGCATCCTGTTAGATAAATAATTATCCTTCTTCTCACTCTCAGAAATGAAAATATCAAAATAATTTGGCCTACAGATCTACACTAATAATGATTCTCTAATTGGGTCACACTGACTCACACTGCAGAGTGGATTTTTATTAATGTGAGTATTCTAGTAAGTATTTGTAAATAATTCAATAAAATATCGTAACTCATCATACTTGCTGATAAAATATTTAGTAGAGTTTGTAAATAATAATCATAATAAACGCTATTTATAATAAAAAAAAAATCTTTATTAATATAAAGATTATAATAGGTTGGAGGTACATCATACATCTAAAACTTAATTTTTGTATATCCTGTACCTACATCTACCACAAAATTAAATAAAAAAGATTACCTATTAAGAAAAATATTATATTATACTAATGGCTTAAGTCTGCTCAATTATACACATTAAAACCATTTTGTACATAAAAAAAAAAAATCATAATCGTAATCATTATAAATGAATGTAATGTGTGAATTATTATTAGGTATGTGCAGTTATTTACTTGTTCCAAAATTTAGCTCCGCTAGGTTTTATTCCTTTAACACTTTTTTTTGTAGGACCGCTAGTATCCACTGACATTTCTTCATCTTGTATTTGGGTTCTAATTGCTTTTTTCACGCTAGCAACTTCATTGTCGACAGCAGCACGGTGTTTCAGTACATCTTGTTTAGTTCGATTAGCATCAACAATACGAGCTTGAACTGTAGAAAGAACATTCTCACATGAATCACACCACTGCTGTAATGTGTCTATCATGTTGTCAATATCGTTAGATCCAACGTCCCTGCCAACTGTCCAATCTACTTCCAGATAATCACTCTGTTGGTCAAGTTCGCCAGAAACCACGTTAGAATAGATCGCTTCAATGATTAGGTCCTCCAAGTCCCTGACATTATCAACATTCAACTCTTTCAAAAGAACATCATAGGGTATTCTTTTCATTTTATTGGCTAATGTAACAATTGTTAAGTATTGCAGTTTTTTCATCTGGGGTTCACTGAGTTCTGGCAAATATTCTTTTTTGTCCAAATAATCCAAATACGTACCTTGTGAAAACATACGTAATGCATGTAGGTATGGTGCATGAGGTGTGGTCTCCAGTGCAATAACGTTGGGGCATTCTAAGAGTTCTGCAAACACAAATGTGTCAACACAATCCAACGCTTGTTTAATAACTTCCACTAAGCTGTCACCTTCTAATTTTTGAGCTTGTACAACAAACTGTTGCAGAGGTTTTTCAATTACTTTTTCTTGAGACATTGCAAAAAGAAGTTAGAATTTATAAACTTAGACTTTAGTACAAACTGGTGATTATTACAAGGAATACAATAGGTATAGTTAATATAAAATTAACTTTAAAGTTAGAGTTATTATTTATTCATCCCAATTGCCAATGGCGTATTGGCGTAATCACTAATCTCTATTCGGCATTCACAATTGATAAAGGTTCCTATCTATGGCCGGCCATCACAGTTTTCATAGACATAATAGATTATAATATCATCTATTATTATTATAATTATAATATATTATGTTTATGGTTATAATCACGGTCTTAGAAGATCTTCTAAGACCGTGGTTATAATAATATTAAATATATCGATATTATTTTGGAACTTACAACCATAGATTTATTATCTATGCTTAGAAAGTTAGAACCAACTAAGAGTTGGTACTTCTTAGTTCATGGTTATTATATAAATCTGCTGAGATCGATCTATGACCTAAGATCATTTGATTTTTTTGTGGCCCTTAAATAATAAAAGTTTGGATACCCCCGATCTTAGGTATTTTGTTTAGAACATTCAGGACCAACTTTTTCTCGTTTCGTTAGGCAACCACACTATCTAAAGCCGTACTGGCCAATGGTCATTCATATGTCACGAGCTAGTTGGCCGGAGTGTGGGGCGCTGGTCTATGATGATTTCCAACATTCGAAACGAATAGAAACTTTAAGAAGAAGAAATCAATTTTAATTCTATTAATTATGCTAACTACCACGATTTAGAGAAGACTTCTTTACTTCTTTACATCATGATGATAACTTACTATAATTAGTAATTAATACTAAATAACGTATTAACATCCAGTATAATAGTGTACTATAAGTCTATACCCAAGACTAAATAAACTGGCATGTCAGCTCGTCAAGCCCGGATTAAGGGGAGGGGGGGGTCCAGAAGGGGCACGGTCCCGGGGTCCATTAATTTTGAGGGCCTATTTTTATCCCCAAAATATTCATTTTGTAATGCGTACAGAAGTTTTCAAAAAAATTAAATAATTTTAGTTTTAATAGTAATTATAAAACAAAAATGTTCTTAATTTTATATCATGAAAAATGTTTAAATTATAATAAATATAAAAATGTTTATAAAATGAGAGTTGATGTATCAACTACAAACTTTATTATCCATGATTGACGATTGTAAATGGTTATTTAGTACTTAATAATACAATTTAATACAGTCGTAAAAATTTAGAGATACAATTTTTTCAAGTTATATTTGAAAGGGGGCCCACTAAGTGTATGGTGTCCCGGGGCCCAATTAATTCTTAATCTGGGCTTGCAGCTCGTTACGCTGCGCATAAAATTGTGTTAAAATGTTCCCCAGACTTAGAATAAACGCTAAAATATTGTAAGCTATTAAAATAATAATCTACATTATTAATTTTATATTATTCTTTCCATGTCTGGGGAACATGCGCGACCATAGCGAAAATGAAATTTTAGCTGACATGCCTGTTTATTTCTGTTTATTTAGTCAAGAGATTAGCTATACCCAAACTATATAATATATATCTTAGCTCGTAGACCTTATACCCAATTGGTGAGGGGGGGGGGGAGTGCAAAAGTGTCTTTAGCACCCCCAAGTTATAATTTAGCACCCCTTGTTTTTTAGGTTTAACTATCATTATTATAGTGAAATACCACCAATTATTTGTTTTTAAAATATTAAAAATTATACAACAACCAAACGTTTTAGAGGTGTAGTTGCGCCTATGAATAAGTAGTAATAGTAGTATACTAAGGTCTATGGTGCATATTGCATACATAAAATTATAGAAATGTTTATAAGTAAATAAGAAAATGATATTTAGAAAAAACGATCACAACATCATGCCGAGCCTCCGGCAAAATGTAAGCAAATCTATCAGCTGTTCTGTTGTAAGTTCTATCACGGATATAATATAGTATATACAGGGTGTCCCGTGAGGTTATACCAATTAGCCGTAGAGGGGGACTCGCCGCCCGGACAAAAACCGTTTTTTTGCCGTTTTACCTTTAAACTAAAAAAATTATTAAAAATCATGAGAATACGAGATTAATGAAAATAAAATGTTGAAATGTCAACATTTTTACAAAAATAAACTATAAAATAATCATGTTCAATTGTTTCAAAAATAAAAATAAAAAAATAACTATTTTGACTTTTTACCAAAAAATTTAATTAAATTAAAAAATAAAATATGACGTGTAGTCCGTGTCTCTGTGAGTCTAATAAAAAAAAAAACAGATTTATCATATTTTATGTCATTTATAATAAATGATAATATATTTATTATCTCAGGAGACATCCCAATGGATAAATCCTCGCGGAACACCCTGTATAGTCGAGTCGCCTCAATTTATATTATGGATTGATGGAATATATTATAATCATTGTTCTTCAATCGTGGTTCTGTGGTTTAGAACATTGTAGTTTCATCGGTCTGCAACCGCGGTATAGGAATAAAATAGAATTTTATTTTTTCTTCACATCGATGAAATACAAGTGATAATAATAATAAACGAGTATACGACCACTGATCAGTGATTACAATTTACATATAAATCGGTGATCACCGATACCGAAGTGGAATTACTGAATTATTTATTTGCCTTCCGTTTTGCAATTTATTTTCAGGCATTCTCTTCCGTCAATAGTGTATCGTCAACCAGATTAATCATTCGAAAGGGACCGACTTTAAGCTTTTAAGATAATTCCATCAAAATCTTACGGTTTTCGTCAATATGGAGGACGACCTGCCATCCAAGTATGAAGTGATCGTCATTGGCACTGGTAATATATTCCATATGTGTATAATTATTTTCAGAATTTTGAGTGTATACACCTTAATCATAATTTGTGGATGTTAGCATTTATTTTTATTTATTTGTTCTGCCCTTCTTTACGTGGGTTAATTGGGCACCGATGGTTGATAAATAATATAAGTGTTAAGGAGGTCGATGTAGTAAATAAATGTTGATTTGAATTCACCAATATAATTGCCTATACAGAGTTACAATTTGTTTTTTTTTTTACGTGTATTACATTATGTAAAGCATATTATTTTTACTTTAAGAACAATTTGTTTTTTTTTTTTTTCATTGTTTTGTGAATATTTAAAAATAATTGCAATTTTCTATAATATAAAAATGACAGGGTTATATAATTTTATAATGAATAGTCAATACCTACTACTGTTTGTATAAAATATCATCTTGTAAATAACTGGAAATTTAATATTTTGTTTGACACAATTAAAACCATTAGCTCAGATAGAAATAGTAATTTAAATTTTCACGAAGTGATAATAATATAATATACAAATGCTTGAATTAAGTTTAAATGGTTGTATAGGTACTATGTAATTTTTAATTTAAAAAAGATAGTAATTTACATTTTACTATATGGAATCTAGAATTTATTATAATATAATACTTATTTAATAATATTAAGGGCGTTGGATGCAGTGATTTTCTGTTTTTGTCTAACACACGTTGAACATACAGTGGTCGCCGCTTATAGTGATCGCATTCATTCAAGAGTACTTTGATCATTATAACCGGAAATCACTATAAGCGGCGACCCGAAAAACAGGTAGAAAAAAACGTTAAAATAATTAAATATTACGTAATAATAACGACCTAAACTGACAAAAATTAAGGCACTTCTAGTTGTTCAATTTAATAAATTAAAAAATGTTTGAATTTCTATACAAGTTTACTTTGCATTGGTCAAAGTACTTTTTTAATTGTAGCAATGAGTTGCACAATTTTATGAGAATAAATATTTTAAATTTTATAAATTTGTCAATTTTTAATATCAAATATATAAAAAAAATGCTTCAACCGATGCAAAGTAAACTTGTGTACCAATTTATATATCTTAACATTTATTAAATCGAACAACTAGAAGTACCTTAATTTTTTTCAGTTGCTTAGGTTGTTATTCCTATGTTCCACGTATGTCAGACAAAGACGGGCAAATCGCCGCATCCAACGCCCTTAATTAAATAATAATATATATACTTGATTCTAATCACACTCAACAGTTACAGTTAAAAACTGTTTTCAGTTATTACTCATTAGCAAAAAGTTATCAGTCCTATTATTACTATCAAATATTGAATTGATAGATTATTTTTAAGCATTTAATGTTTAGATAGCCTACAAAAAGTATGTTTCATATATTCGATTATTTCAACTATAAGTTTTTAAATTATCATCAATTCCCCCGTTAGGAAGGCTTCTTAACAAATGTTTAGAACATTTTGTAGATTTAAAATATTAAAATAAAGTTATAGGCAGTGCCGCAACTACATAATAAGTGGCCCGTGTGGGGGCCCAGGAGTCTAATCTATAACTTAAACATATATATTTTCTATAAATTGATAAATAATTTGTACAATTTGAAAAATTTAACTAACAGCTTTTGAAGTATATAAACTTTTAACTATATTATACAGTACTTAAAGGAAACTTATAACTTATAACTTAGGCCCGTTTCACATAGACGCATATCATACGCGAGGTATCGTACGTAATTTACATTGGTTAAATTCATACGCGCCACTCCGACAATGGCGCGTATGAACTTGATCAATGTAAACTAAAAACACGCACGTATGATACCCGTTCATGTGAAATGGGCCTAAATTCAGACTTAAAGTTTAGAAATTATTGGTAACAATATCACAATCGAAGTTTGATTACCATTACAACATTACTATATTATATTTGAGATAACTTTAGTAATAAAATAATTGCCCTATAAATACCTTGCATCCTATTGTAAGTTTATATTATTACATTAATTCAGTGCTCGAATTAGGAAGTTCGCAGAGGGACGGATTTCCTCTACTATTTTTATTTTTTATTTGTGTATTCAAACTATGGCACAAACTAATACCCAAAATAATTTTTATTAAAATGTAGAATGGATCTAAATTGTTGTCAATGATATACCTACCTAATGAATTTTACATTTTTTAATGTAAAAAATATTTTTTATCTTTTCTATGGTTTAGACCAGTAGTGTTCAACCTGTTTGACTCACTACCCACTGTTTTTGTAACATTATTTTCACGACCCGTGTCAACTTTGTAGGCCATGAAATAAAAAAAAAGGCTTTAGCTAGTTTGCTAGTCTTGTGTAATTTCCTATGCATAAGTGTGCCCAAAACATTTCCAAAGAAGTTTCAGTATACATTTGTTTAAGATTTTGGGATCATAAGTAAGCTCAATTTATTGATTTTCTATGTTAGTAGATATTTTATTTGTCATTATATCTACTGTAGAATATGGTTCTTCAATTCATTCATAACTTATTCAAATTCATAATTCATAATTTTATAAACTTATTTTTTTTTTACATAAAACGCGATCCAAAATTGGGTCTGTGTTCAGTAATTTTTCAGTAGTTACACAAATTGTTGGATTGAACTCCTCTACTTAATAATTCCCAATTTTCCCTAGCACTGTACATTACATTTGTATACAGTTTTATTTTTTTCTATCATATTATACCTACCACTGTAATGTATAGGATTTGAATTAGAGGAAATGTAAATAATAAAAATTCACTTTAAATAAAAAAAGGCATTTTATATGTAGCCAGGAAATAAAAATTAATTTTAGTTTCAAAATGAAACATGAGTAAAAACAGTGTCTACAAAAATTGTATACATTTGTTATGTTTCTATCAATTAATTATTTTTTATTGAAAATAAATGTACAAAACATCATAAGTATTTAATTTATCACCTGTAAATATAGTATTATATTTATTAAAAAATAGAAAATTATGAATTGTATTAGTTTTTAAATGCACCACTCATAGTCATTTTTATTATAATATAGTATAATATACTATAATAAGTACCTATATAAATTAAATTATCAATATTACTTCTAAATAAAAAAATCCATTTTGATAATTATTTTTTCATTTAATCAACTAATCAAACAAAATTCTGTTTTTTTTTATAATATCTATTATTTTATTCTGAATATAGATATATTAAATATAAATTTTCTTGTTAAAACTTCATTGAATGGTTGTGTAATCAGAAATTATATGGTCTATTGGTCATGGTGACGAGAAAGTGAATTTCCATTATGTACTATGTTTTATTTCACAAAAACTAAAATAAACCATAAAAATAAAAATGCATGTTTTCTCTTTTATGGATCACTAAAATCTCAAATTGAATTTGTAACTTAGTTTTCACATACATCAAATAAGTATAAATTAATTTTGTTAATTAATTATTATTATTATATAAATGTATAATATTATGACTATGTGTGTATTCTATTTGAACTCCAATTAATATTTTTTTTTTATTAACTTCTAGTTTAACTATGATAGCTCAACAATTACAAAAATGTACTAGTATAACATTAAACATTACATTATGATATTAACTTAAAATAATTATATAATATTACGAATTGAAGACCTATAAGGTACAATAATTACATTTACATATCTGGTGATAAAAAATATTTTAATATAATTTAATTCTGAGGTAAGAAAGGTAATCGGAGTATCGGACTATGGAACAAACTGTTTATTTAGAACAGCTGTAAGGAGTGCAATAATATTGGTGATATTTTGTATTTTTGGTAATTATTATTCTCTACTGATGTTCCATTATGAATATTGTAAGATTTGACTTTATATTGTACTTATATACTCGATACTTATATCATATACTAAGATAGATTTATCTTAATATTATAATATTAGATGAATATTGGGATAACTATAATCTATACTCTGTTCAAAATAAGATCATGACCCTGCGGAAGAGTTGTGCGCACGGGCATGGCTTTATTCCGTGGGAGCGCCTGACGCGCCACTGTTAGTGGGTACGGCGTCTGACCGTCACGGAACGAAAATTGGTTGCCGTCAATTAATGATCTTGTTTTGAACAGAGTATATACCATTGGTGTGACTAAGCATTAGGTTATACGCAGTCAATTATTCATTTAAGCGCCCAGGGATATACACTCAGCGTTTATACTACTGAGTACTGGTTTTAATAGAACCCTGTAGCTGTGTATCATACATATATAACAATTTTATATTTATGAATTATTTGTATGTTAATGCCTATCAATTGGTATTGTAAAAAATGATAAACAATTATATTAAAAAAAAAAGGAAAAACTATTCTGATCCCTGCTCTTTGCCTAGGATCAATATTTTTATATAAATTGTTACTGTCAATATTATCATTATACATTAGACAATATTTTTGAAATTTACTGAGAATTCAAAAATTTTCTATTTTTAACATTGTAAAGCTAACCTTAATGGAAAACTATATGAGCTTTAGTTGTTATTTTTGGATCCCTGAGTAGATTAGAATGATAATTAAGGGAGTAGCAGTAGCATTTGTTTTGTTGATAAACTAAAAAAATAATACATACATACAATTATTTCAGGTATGACCGAGTCAATTGTTGCAGCTGCTGCTAGCCGAATTGGAAAACGAGTTTTACATTTAGATAGGTATATTATGTTATATATGTTCTACTAAAAATTGCTCAAAATATTCTATTTAAAAATCATTGTCCTAACCTAATCATAAATATTTGTATTGGTTATCATAGAAATGACTATTATGGTGGTATGTGGGCATCATTTACATTTGAAGCTCTTCAAAAATGGTTAGATGAATGTAGAAATGGGAAAACAAATGATTTTGTGAAAACATCTTCTCCATTAGTGCAAGATACTGAGAAGTCTATAACCATAGGCAATCAATTTTCTACTGTATTCAATATTGAAGAAAAATGGTTTATACCTGAGTATGGTCATTTTAATATTATTATTCTCATGTTTAGTTTTCATTAAATTTATATTTTACTGTAGAAAACTTCCTTCAGTTGGTAATTTACTTAGTGCAAAAATTACTCAAACTGAAGATAGTCCAAAAGAAAGTAAAGATGGACTGACTGAAACTGAAGCTACATTAAAACAAAATGATAAACTTTGGTGTCAAGCTAAAATTAAATCCATGGGACGTAAATTTAACCTGGATTTAGCGCCTAAAGTTAGTACCATTATATTTTAAATAATTCAAAACAATTTTTATGAATATTTGTCTTATAAGATAAAATTACATCAATAAATTAATCTGTTGCAGTTACTTTTCTCCCGTGGCACACTGGTAGAACTTCTTATTTCATCAAATATCTCTCGTTATGCTGAATTTCGATGTGTAAATCGTATTCTTACATGGCAGTCTGATAAATTGGAAACCGTTCCATGTTCTCGAGCAGATGTTTTTGCTACTAAGAATGTTGGACTTATTGAAAAAAGACAATTAATGCAACTATTGACTTTGTGTGTTGAATATAAACCAGAGAGTGGTGAATTTAAAGGGTTTGAAGATAAGACATTAAAACAATACTTAGAAAGCAAAGGCTTAACTGAAAATTTAATGCATTATGTATTATACGCTATTGCAATGTCAAATGATACGACACCATGTATGGTTGGTGTTGAAAGAACCCAACGATTCCTAAGTAGCCTTGGTCGTTATGGTAACACACCATTTTTGTGGCCTATGTATGGCACTGGAGAACTTCCACAATGTTTTTGTCGGTATGTTAATACATTCACATTTAAAGAAATTATCTATTGTTGTATAAATAACTTATTATTTTTGTGCTTTAGGCTATGCGCTGTTTTTGGAGGTGTGTATCATCTGAAACGAGCAGCTGATAGTGTTATAGCAGCAAACAATGAATGTAAAGCTATTTTATCTGATGGATCAAGGCTTGATTGTGATCATCTTGTAATGGGTGTTGCTGATGCTCCACCAGAATTTTTAGGCTCTGTTCCTAAAGCAGGTCTTTCAAGAGGCATTTTTATAATTGATAGATCAATATCTACCACCGATAAGGAGTCTTTGACATTACTTCAATTCCCAATTAAAGGAAAAGAGCCAATAACAGTCATTGAAGCTGGACCATCCACTCATGTTTGCCCACCAGGACTATGTAACTACTAGCCACAATGTTATTTTTAATTC
Source organism: Acyrthosiphon pisum (assembly GCF_005508785.2). Lineage (NCBI taxonomy): Eukaryota > Metazoa > Arthropoda > Insecta > Hemiptera > Aphididae > Acyrthosiphon > Acyrthosiphon pisum. Next base: position 28,373,032 of record NC_042494.1, read on the forward strand.
AACTACATATTTACTTTATATTTATCAAACAATTTTAGATTTACTACACATGACCACTAAACAAATAGATAATGCAGTAAATGATTTAAAACCGGCTGTTGATGCTTTATTACATTCTGAATATGCTGATGGAACTACAATCAGAATAAATACTGATACTCAATCAACCCAAACGTCAAAAGAGGTATTTTAATATTGTTATATACATTTTTATTGAAGTTTTAATATGAGCTATTTTAGGGAGATTCTTCTGCTTCAAGTGGGGAGTCAAACATACTAAATGAGTCATTAAAACCTCAAATTTTGTATGCACTATATTTTAATTGTCCTGAAACATCTGAATATGATCTATCACAAAATGTTCCAAGTAATGTACATTTGTGTTCAGGACCTGATCTAGCAGTTGATTATGAATTTGCTGTTAAACAAGTAAAATAAAAATGATTTGTTAATTTTTTTTAATTAAGGTTTTGTGTTTAAGTACTATTATTTTTTAAATTATTTCAGGCAAAATCTATTTTTTCAAAAATGTATCCAGATTCTGAATTTTTGCCCCGTGCTCCTGATCCCGAAGAACTATCTCTTGAAGTTGATGAAGCCGCTGGTCCTCCTTTCCAAAGTTCTGAAGAACCTAAAGAAGAATGAATTAGCTTATAAAGTATCCTGCATTTGCTTTAATTTTATTAAAATAGGCTATTATTTTACCAATTTAATTTAAGATAATCGTTAGCTTTTTATACTTGTATAACTGGTTTATTATCTAGCAATTTAAAAAAAATATATATTTAAATTATATTTATATTTAATTTTACATTTTATAAAAGGAGTTCATATCAGAAAAGTAGTTGTTATTATTAATATTATTTTTTATTGAATATTAAAATAGAAATATTATGTTTATTAAATTAAATCAATAATATCTTACTAATATTAATAATACGATCATATCATGCCTTTATCATGAGAGTTTACTATGAAATGCTAAATCTCAAAATTAAATGTTTCAATTTTGATAAAAATAATATAATTGCATAAATGTATACAGTTTAAAAACTATTTTAATGACAGCATTTGAATGGAACAATGTATAATTACTAATTAATTCTTATATTTTTTGTTTTATCATAAATTTTAACACCACTGCAACATCTAGCATCAAATATTTATTACTAAATCCAAAATATGAACTCCTCTTACCTACATTCCCAAGTTTATTTTTGAATGTTATTTGACAATTAATTGTTTTTTTACTATTTAATTTATCACTAAATTACTAATAGATTTTTAGAAAATACAGTTTCACTAAAAGTAGTAAAATATCACATAATTGTAATTGATTTTGTATGAAAAGACGTTATAAATATTTCAAATGCATGTAACTGATGATTCAAAATAATATTGTTAGTGTTTACTATAATTTGCATCCATTAACTGTACATTAAATTATCATAGTGTTGAGTAATATTTAAACACATAATGAAAATTTGTACTTGTAGATTAAACTTAGGTGCCTATATTCATAATTTTTTATCCATTTATTATTCACTTAAAATGTATCTGATTCATTACTTTTACTAAAGTAACTATTTTTAAATGACCACGGTCAACATTGCACAGGTATTTGCTTAAATAATTTAAACTTTTAATGCGTATAGAAATATAATTTACCTTGTTATATATCAATATAAAATATTAGTTTAATTGTGTTAAAAAAAACTTGTTTCGGTTCCTTTTTGTATCTAAATTTTCTAGTCAGCAAATTTGATTAGATTTTCACCACCAGGTAAATCTTTTTTAATTTTAAATTTGTTCCTTTTTAATTTTTACCGACACTTAATTTAAGTTTGGTTTTGTTTTGTTTACTCTACATTTTACTGTTCTTCAACATATTATCTCATTATATTGCTGTTTTTTTATTTATTTTTAGTCTAATTAATAAAATATAGATAATAGATATTAAAATAAAACACGATTTTTGAATCTATTGCTTTTTGCAATACCTTACTTGGTGATTTGATTTTTAATTTTTGTATGTAGAATAAATATAGTTATCTAAATTTTATAGCGTTTTATTAATATGTATTTTTCATATTCCTTCATCAGTTCCTATTTACATTAAGTAACAACAATTTACTTGGTTTAATCCAAGAAAAATATTCAAATATTTATTTTAGATTCTGAGGAGAGTGATACATGTATTGGTTTTACAATAATGTGTGTTTTTTTTTTGTGTCTGTCACAGTGTCACCACTATTTGGGGCAGTAAAACTGCTTCGATTTTCTCCAACAGTATCTTGTTTGATGGGAATTTGAATCTATTTGGTGCATTTGGGAATTTTTACGCAAAATCAATTTTCAACTAAATCAATTTTGGTTTTTGGTATAACTCTAAAACAAATGACCAATTGGAAAATTAGTCTTTTTGAAAAGAATAGGCTTTTTGCAATTGGGTTGCCAGTTTGCGAACTACTGATTATTTTTCCAAACAGCCTGCTGTTTTTCAGGCGTATTGCATACGGATTAGCAGCATTTAGGCCTTTTAAGAACTTCAACCATTATAATATGATAATGACCATTTTCACACAAGCGTATCTATTTGTTTTGCAGAATGTTTTCATATATAACATGTAAACTGAATAAGTATAGGTAATAGAGTATTTTATTAACTGTATAAAAAAAAGAACTGTAATGGAATTATTATAACATGTAAACTTATCTACTTTGATTAAGGGGATTCGATACTATGTAACGCGCGTGTTAGACGAAAACAGAAAATCACGGTATCTAACCTAACCTAACCCTTAATGGAAAGTATTAGCGAAGTTAAGTTTATTTTAAAGTTTTATACTTTTATGTAACATGTAAGCTGAATTTATAAACATATTAATAATATAATATATAGTATTACAATCATTATAAATTATAATATGATTATTAAAATAATCTAAACTTCACTGGACACTGATACTCGCCATTGAAATAATGTAAAAATAATGTAAGTACTGTGTTATTATGAATAACCCTTTAGATAAAATAAGCAAATATTATAATGATAAAATAGTTAAAATATTTTCAAAATGTTATGGGGTATAGAAAATAAAAATATAAACATGATTTTCATGTGTTTACAATTATTATTCGTTTTTGAATTACAATGAAATAAGAAAATCGAGTGAATATCGATTGTTGTAAAAATATGAACTTCAAATACTCATCAAAATTTAATTTGACTTTCTTGTAAATATATTTCTTTGATAAAGGTAGACAAAATTATGAAGAATTTTGTAATACATTTTCAAAATGTTAACGAATTTCTAACTCAAAATCATCTACTCATTTTCGTGATTTTTAAGTATTTTGTCAAGAATTGAACTTTAAATGCTTACGAAGAAAAATTCTAACTGGATTTTTAATATTTTTCAAATATCATTGTAAAAATATATTAGGAGACTTATGACTGTATTAAAAAAATTTAAAACTGAAAATGTCCGTAAACAGCTCAAAATAAGTCAAACTATTTTGAAAATGTTATGGCGCATAGAAAATGCTAATATAAACATTCAGTCAAAACTTCTTTTGTTTTTCACGGCACTTTTGAAAACTACTGGAACATTTTTACTTTTGACCCTTAGTACCAACTAGATTCACTTTCTTATCAGAAAAGATACTTTTGAAGAAAATCTAACCACTACTGCCCTAAAAGGTGATGGCAGACACAAAAAAAAAAACACATTGTAAAATCATAAGGTAAGTAATTGGTTGCCACGTTCTGACGTTCAAAACATGCTATCTCAGGTTAAATGCATCTTGTTAAGCAATTCTTACCCAGCGTTCTTTGGTACCTAGCTTAAGAGTCGAGGGTATGCCGGTATGGAAATAGTTAGTGAAGTTATACGTGGTGAAATTATACGGATTTAAAATTATGAAAAAAGTATTTGAATATAGGTACGCTGTTATAATATTTGAATGAGTTTTGCCCTTAACTCGGGTAATGATTTAATAAGACGTGATCTTATGACGGCTCATTTTCGCGATGCTGAGTAGGTTAAGTAGGTACTTAACTATTAAGACAGGTTTGGCTATACGAACTCCAAGTAACTATTCTGGCGCTGTAGAATGTTTAGTTGGCCAATGTTCTGGCATTAATTTTAACTAACATGGACCATGTCAAACGTATGGTTGATTAAATCGACAGCCAAACGTCTTCTTGACAAATCATCAATTGGATTAGTTAGGTATTGGATAGTTGAAATTTAAAATATTTACTTCTCCAAAAAGCGATGATGCAAAAAACAAAAAAAAAAGCTCATACTTGTAAAATCAATAAACTTTTATCGCTCCACTCAGAATCTATAATAAATCCATATTTAGCGTTAAGTATTATTTAACCGAAAGATAATAGTAGGTTTCGAATTTAATTAGTTAATGACGAACATTTATTTAGTTCTTCTTAAATAATTATCTCGAGTAGTCACTAATAGCATTATTCACATTGTATAATACTAAAATCACCACATTTTACTTCGTCATAAAACAATTTCAAAATAATATTTCAATGATATTATGATGACGAGACACACGAGATAATATATATAAAATAAAAAAAGGTGGGTAAGTGGATGTCGCTCTGCTGTACAGTAGGTTACAAGTGGGTCACTGTGTAATGGATAGTATTAAGTTTGAATTCAATGATATAATATCACTGTATAAGAAAAACGATTCTGAGCGGAGACGGTATATCAGTCTATGTATTAGACATATATATACTTATCTATGGTATTAAAAAAAAATTGACCTATAATAGGTACCTACCTATAATAAATTCCAAATTAATCATATCATAATATCTATTAGGTACTTATAACGCGTTATACATCAACAAAAAACCGTGGTACTATCATAGATATATAATAGTATACTTTAGAAGTTTCAAGTACCCACGAATAATATTATACAATCACAACAAAATAACTAAAATAGTTATCCTAGGTTTTTAATATGTAATTTCGTCCAAATTTGAGCTTAAAATGACTATAAAAATAAACTGTGCTTATGTATTTTTAGATTTTTTGGTAACAGAATTATCAACATACGTGGAATCTTGTTTTAAATTTTCAATCCTTAATATAAAAGTTGAACATTTTATAAATTTTTAACTACGAAATAATTATTCAATTTTAAATTTGATAAATTTGATTTTTAAATGCCTTTAAAAAAAAATTGTGCCTATGTATTTTTAATATTTTTTAACTGCTATTGTAACAATATATCAGGAGCATTGTATATCCCCCGATTTGATAATCGTATGTAAAACCACCTTGGGCAGACCTCGGAATTAAACAAAGTTGTTAAAAAGCACATAATCTGCTAGCGTTGCCACTCGCTCAGTGCGCTGCGCTCGGTCAATAAAATCGAAAAAACACCAAACACGAGTTCCTCCGCACAGCATTAAAGTATTGTTTCTCACATGCGTATAAACGTAAATAAGCAAACTTTGGATGGCTTAAACTTCCAAAATAATAGTTTCCGCAAAAAAATTCAAACAATTTCGAAATCACCGTTAAAACCACACATTATGAAAAAAAAATTAATAATATTCAGTTCTAATTTCTAAGTATTTTTTTTTTAAAAATACGCGTAACGAAAATATATAGTTATTGAAGTTTCTTATCAATAACGTCAAAACGAAGTTTCTCCGGGCTTTTTTTTTTTTTTACATTCTTATAAAGAACCCTAAAATACACATGTTGGAAAAAAAAATTTTGAAAAATCGATAGGTTGCTAAACCAGATTTATGCCAAAAAATCATACAACAAATCAATTATTTATTTATTCAAATATT
>NC_042494.1:28378923-28391576 GCF_005508785.2 Acyrthosiphon pisum
TTAATACAAGGCTCCTAATATATTTTTACAATAGCAGTTGCAAAATAAAAGGAATACATTGTCACAATTTTTATTTATAAGCATTTAAAGTTCAAATTTTGACAACATATTATGTAAAAATCACGAAAATTCGTAAATTATTTTATGCTAGAAATTCATAAAAAATTTTCCTTTTATATCTAAGATTTCAAAATTTAATACAAGGCTCATAATATATTTTTACAATAGCAATTGAAAAATAAAAGAAATATATAGTCACGATTTTTTTTTTATAAGCATTTAAAGTTCAAATTTTGACTAAATACGTAAAAATTACGGCAATGTTCAAATTATCTTAGACAGAAATTCATAAAAGTTTTTCTTTTTAATTCTAAGATTTGGAAATTTAATACAAGGCTCCTAACATATTTTTACAATAGCAGTTGCAAAATAAAAGGAATACATTGTCACAATTTTTATTTATAAGCATTTAAAGTTCAAATTTATACGAAATATGTCAAAATTGCGAAAATTTGCAAGTAATTTAGTGGTTGAAAAATCGTAAAAATTTTTTCTTTTATAACTAAGTTTTTAAAATTTGGTACAAGGTTCTCCATAAGTTTTTCTTTAAAAATAATATATCCTAGACTGACAAATCATCTCCGTTCAGAATCGTTTTTCGTATACAATGATATAATATCATTGGATTCAAATTTAATTCCATCCATTACAGTAACCCACTTGTAACCTACTGTACAGCAGAGCGACATCCACGACTTACCCGCCTTTTTTTTTTTTAAAATACGCGTAACGAAAATATATAGTTATTGAAGTTTCTTATCAATAACGTCAAAACGAAGTTTCTCCGGGCTTTTTTTTTACATTCTTATAAAGAACCCTAAAATATACATGTTGGAAAAAAAAATTTGAAAAATCGATAGGTTGCTAAACCAGATTTATGCCAAAAAATCATACAAACAAAATCAATTATTTATTCACTCAAATATTTAATTATACCTTATTTTTTAATATTTATATTATAATTTGAAAATGTCTTAACTGCTGTAGCACGCACGACACAATATCATTAATATTTAATTTTGTTAAATGATAATAATTTGATATCAATAACTTTTTTTTTTATGATAATCAATAATTAATATATTTTTAAAAATTGTTCTTTTTTTCCTTGGTCTTTTTTACCGATTACCATAAGCTGGCGAGCACCTTTTCAATTAAAAACTTATAAATAGTTTATTTATTTATTTGATACGTTGTGTCACTCAATATTTTTCTAGAACTGACTATCCACTATAGGTACCTATCCAGTACCCACCCACCACCCCTTTTAGCTGTGAGATAATTGTCTCACAAAAATCTTCTCGCGCTGCCACTGATCCACTATAGGTACCTACCCAGTACCCACCCACCACCCCTTTTAGCTGTGAGACATTGTCTCACAAAAATCCTCTCACGCCGCTACTGCCACCCATTATAACTCGTAACAAAGTTATAATTTTTTTTTTTCTACTGTCCTAAAAGGTGACGACAGACACACATCATTGTAAAATCAATACATTCATCGCTCCACTCAGAATCTAAAAAAGTAAAACCATAGATATTTTAAATTAATACCAAAATATGTTTATATTAACATTTTCTATACATGGAATAAATTAAAAAATATTTAGAATTTTTTAGAACTATTTTTAGGAATTTGAATTTATTTCCCATGAATATCGATACAAAATTGATTGCTGGGTCAGCATGAAAATTAAATACAATTTCTTCTTAAATTACTATTTTACTATTAATAGCAGGGTAAAAATATTAAAGATACTTTATTTTTTCTACAAATATTTAAAGTTCAAACGTTGATAAAATTCATAAAATTCACGAAAATTTGAAAATTAATTTTTAGTTAATACATTTTAAAATTTAAAATTTTTATTGCTAAAAATTATCGTTTGAAAATGTAAAACAAGTTTTCTCACAAGTAATTCATACTGTAATCAAAAAATCTAAAATATAGGTACCTATAAATATATAAACACGGTTTTTTTATTTTAAATTTGGACGAAATTAGATATTTAAAGTTTGAACGATGAATAACAAAAAAAGTTATTTTATTGCAATATAAAAATATTATTCGTTGTTACATGAAACTTCTAGAGTATATTAGTATATTACCAATTATATTTTATACACGCAATGACATTTTCATTTTTCAAGTGCAATATTTGCGGCAAAAATGTATTCAGCCTATTGTATCAGTGTATTAGTAAAAGTAAAATAAATTAGTAGGTATATTTCTGTTTTACCGGACACCCTTTTTTTTGCAATTATTTTTGTAATAATGTACGTAAATAATGTGGGTTACTAGGTAAAAACTAAAAATGCTAAAAACAATGTTTTTGATTTAGTTTTGAAGTTATAGCTATTTGATGTTCTGAGACCCTTAGATAATACATATTTTACGTATGTATTATCTAAGCTGAGACCCATAAGCTATTAGTTTCAAGGTCTATGTGACTATGTCACAGAATAGATTTTTATCTATTTCATCTATTCTGTGTCACTGATTTCTATATAGTACCTACTAGATAACTCCCGCCATGAATTGAAGCTTCAAGTCGGTTGGCAATTGTATGGTATTTTATATGGCAAATAAGATTAATTATGATTTATTTTGTGTTGTATTTTATTATTTATAAACCTGTAGTTTTTTAAAAAAAAATAAATATTTAAAAATAAATCCTTTTATATATTTACTATTTTATCTTACCAATTAAAAGTTGTTATTCCCAATACCTACATTTTGTTTAATGAATGAAATGTTTTGCCAACCGACAAAATGGCGGCTATCAACAGCTGAGCTCCACTTGTAACCACGAACTAAGATATACCTTATGAGATATATCTTAGTTCGTGATTGTAACGATGTAAATTTATTGTAAATTAATAATTATTGATAATTATTAATTATACTTGAATTCCTTATCTAGCGTAGTATAGAACTGTGGGTATAACCATCTTGGGCGATGGGTATCGACATCGAGCATAGTCTATTTAGATGAAGAAGCTAAATATGTCCATTGTCGATTGTATATATTTGTATATTATAATAAATTAATAAGACATTATATATTTCTAGATACAATATACGACTACAAACTGTCAAAATCGCAGTAGGTTGAGTCTTTTTTCCATTATTTTTAATTTATCATAATGATGAGTAGGTAAGAGGTATAATCAATACTGTTCTATGGTCATATAGTATAATAAATATTATCTTAAATCGTGTTATAGTGACTATAAAAAAAAAAGTACTTGTGATTAGGCTGCTATAGGTATCTTGTATCTATTAGATAAGGAGAACTCTATAAGGAGACAAAACTATATTGTATTGATGTAATGATGTATGCCTAACTTATACTTATTATCTAATTTATTTTTATAATGGTTATTGTCTAATAGGTATATAGGCTATAAGCACTGAACCAAACATTATATATTATATACAGTAATAGTTCAGTGGCTATAATACTGCCACCACCGAGAGGCGAGAGCCGCTGCCGGGCGGCGACTGAAACTCGTCCCGCGTGCGATCTCGAGCATTCCCACCACTAAATCTGCCCGTACGCTGACCGCCGCAACCGTCGTTGCTACAACTATAATGTAGAGAGGGAGAAATTAGGGCACGAGAACGTGGAGCTCGGTCACATCATGCGTCAACAAATAGCGCTGTGTCGGTGGCGGTAGTAGTATATAAGCGAGTGGAAAACGTAAACAAATAACAGAATAATGTGTAATGTTTATTATTCAGCCATGGTCCTATAGTAGTGTAGCAGATTGTAGTAGACTGTAGCCTAAGTACTCACTACTCAGTTGAGTACAGACTGCAGTAAGTGGGAGTTCGGTGTTGCGTGCTCGTTAGCGCAACTACACATCAGTTACGATTTTCGAGAGACGCGACCTGTATGCGGCCGTAACTGCGCAGTAGTTGTAGATATGATCATATAACACAATTTGTGTATTAGCTTTTGTATTACCCAATTGTTTTTACCAAATAAATCAATTTTAATGGTTGACTGGATACCGTGTTACGATCGTGCAATTTGCTGTCGTCAAGAGTTAGATGCCCATTCGTTTTCCAGACGAATTCTAATGAAATCAATGGTTTTCTGTATTAACGACATAATATCAAGTCGTCCACCATAAACTCATTATACTGTTCATTCGCAGAAGGTCTGTTAATTATTGGTAGAGAGAGGAAGGTAAAAAAATTCCGTAAGCACATTTATTTTTATTCCATCATAATATAAGTTTTAAATTGTTTTTATAATTTCACTTTACTGTTACTGAAACTTTTATAATTTTCCATCAACAGATTCGATTTATTAGAAGAAGAAAAATGTTTTCTTCAATGTTTAAATCGCTTGTAACTGTATCTAATAAACAAAACAAGAATAACGGTGAATCAAAACAAAATTCAATTGAACATACTAGACAAAATATTGATAATGTTCTTAAATTATTGAATGAAATCAAAGATGATGATTCTACTGAAAATATAGTTGTTTCTAATGCAGTGCCTTTGAACATTAGTACCAATGGTTTATCAATTCGTTCTGATTTGGTTAATAGTGTAAATGACACTAAAAGTATTGGAAAAAAAAACCAAATACCTGTTGAATCTACCAAGGAAACACAATTATTAAACCAAATAAAATCTTTGCATTGTTTATTTACATGGAAGTTAAAACCTCAAAAGAAGCAAGATATTATTACACATATTGAAAACAAATATGGTAATTACAATTTAGACATTTCTGTATCAGAATTTACATTTGTAAGGTAAATATGTTTCACCTATTAATTTGTCTAAGCTTTGTGAATATATTAACAGTCAACAATTATTGTCAATCATTAGCGTTTTTATGTATTTACAATGTTTATCTTGGTAGGTACTGAATAAGTATAGATAACCTATATGCTTAAGAAGGTAGTATTGTTTAAAATAATAAATTGTAACACTAATTAATTTTAATGTTCCTATAGGTACACAGCTATAAGTACTATATAAGTATATGTTATATCTAGCAATTATATACAAATAATGCATTAAAAGATTTCATGTCATAAATGACTGACCATTTTTAGGTAGGGTTTGGTAGGTATTATAATTTTTAAAATTCAGTATAATAACATATCAACATAGAAAAGCATACGACTTTAGAATTAATAGTTTGTTCTTTAATAATAATATTTAATTGGTATGAATATATTAAGTTTTTTTGTACATTAACAAGGCAATAATTAAAATAATATGTTGATAAGACAAATTAATAATATATATCCTAATATGATTCTATGACATTTTCTCACTAATGACATTTATTGAATTCTAATATTATTTAATATTTTATAATTTGTGATAAACTTCAGTAAAAGTCATATTTATAGGTCAAAAGAAAATATATTGTTTTGTCAAACTTTGACACTTAATGATACATTTAGCCATGTTACCACTCAGTACCTCCTGCCATGCTTTATATTTATTTTATTATTATTAAGCAACAAAATATTATACAGAAATTATCTTTTTAATTTTTCATTTGTGTATTTTTTGACCAAATAATATTTAAAAAAAGTATTATTTCATTTTTAACATTTGATAACCATCATCTTTTATTTTTTAGATTCATTGGTAATTTAATCATTAGCTATGAATTATATCAAAATGGTAAACCAAATGAAAGTGATACAAAAATTTTGGAAATTGGTAATTGGCTTGAAAAGTTGGATAAAGGTACTGATGAATTTTACTTGTCTATTAATTCCGCCTTGAAGCACATAAGAATGTCAAATTTTGTTCATATGTTATTTGCTGCAAATGAAACTGGAGGATTTAAATCGGTAAATTGTTAATTTTTTATGTGAGTAGTGGAAATAGTGACAGCATTAGATGTTCTGTAAAACAAAATTGGGTAATAGCCAATGAGGAACTAACAATTTTATTTTATACTCTTAACATAAATTTCAAATAGAACTTAGGTAAAGCTATTAATACTACTTCTTTTAAAATTAAATTATTAAAAAGATTTCAAATATTTTAATCGCTATATTTTTTTTAATTACAAAAAAAAACTTATTGATTCAATTTACTAGTTATTTACATTTCTCATGGCAAAAAATCTCCTAATAACATTGCATTTTTATACTTGATTGTTTAATAGTCAACAACAACAGAATAGCCATTAAAAAAAATTGTAGCATAATATTGTTAGAAAAAAATGTACTAATATACCTATAAGAAGATGACTATAAGAAGATGAAATAGTAGTAACCACATCTGCTCTTAAAGTGATTATTTTAATTTTTGCATTTATTTTTAGTTACTTAAAGAAATTGTTCCATTTGACAACATGGATAATAAATCCAAAGCTGCCGTGTATACCATAAGAGCTGCTATATTAGTTGAATATGGTAGAAGTCTTGAATGTTTTAAAAATGCATCAAAGTATGCTAAAGAAGCATGTGAATTGGATCCTAAAACATCTCACTGGTTTCATATTTATTCGTTGGTGTTGACTGCTCAAAGACAGTTTGTGTATAGACATGAATTATATTCAACTGAGAGACTGATGTTACAAAAAAATGCGCTGTGTCCAACAGAAAATGAAGTTAACTTAGCAATCCAGCAAGCTATTAGTTCTTCTGATGGAAAAAATACTTATTCTGTTAATCTACTAGTATTAACTTCAATAAATGAATTATTGGAAAATGAATTTCAAGTGGCACAAAATGGGTTACCTGATTTTAAAACAGATGATTCAGAATATATCGTAAGATTTTATTTTGAATTAAAGAGGAGTGGGTTATCTGTTAACTGTTAAGTATGAAAAATGTTAGGTGATAAAAACTTGAAAATTTAAAAATAAAAATTGACTCAATTTATATGATATTACTATAATACCATATCATATTAAGATTTAAGAGGATATTTTCTTACCAGCATGTATGTATCTGTCTAACACAGATGTAACATAATAAATCTATTTAACAAATTCTTACGACTACAGATTGTTTATAGTTAATATTAGAGCACATTTACATATTATTGAATTTTTTGAGGAGACTATAAACAATATATTTGTTATGTTACATGTGTGTTGGACTGACGTTACATGCAGGTACCATGTCTCGTGGTGCAACTAGGTCTAAAAGTAACCCACGGGGGAATTACAACACTACACCTGAGTATGAAAAAAAACATACAAAATCACACGGGACATAGTACAATACTGTAACTGTTAAAAAATATAAATACAACATAAAAGTAGTCAAAGTTGCTTAAAATAATTAACGTAATTTATATTCAAACTACAAAAGGAGGGTTTCAATTAAAAAAAATTGATATGTAAACACACTGTATATTTACTTAAAAATATAAAAAAAATATACAAAAATAAAACATATTTATTCGAGTATTTATTTACTCAAGTTTCATTTTTCACAATAATAATACACTGTCTAGTTTCTATATAATATTATAGTTCAGTGCATATACTGTACAAATATGTATAATAATCATACCAATATACCAACATACACTATTTCCTTAAAACGAATACAGGCATATAACCATAGGCGCAAATAGAGGGGAGACTTTAGGGTCTAAGCCCCCCCAAAAATGTCCATAGCCCTCCCAAACATTTCCTACATTTTCTTTTAAGCTTATTCAATATTATCAAAGCAAGGCCCTATTAGCCCCCCCCCCAAATCTCAAACGCTATTTGCGCCTATGCATATAGCTATAATGATGTTTATCATAGGCAATAAAAAATAATTATAAACTTTAAATGAAAATTAAATAGTTAAATTTTGTTCTAGAAAAATAAATTGAGAGATACAGTTGAATGCTTAAAGGTTTATAATATTTTAGGAAACAATTAAGTAATTTATTTTGGGGGGATAAGCCCTCTCCCTAGTTGCAATTATGACCATGTCCTTTCAATGTAATATTGATTATTGATACTAATTAAGTGAAACCATCAGCAACTAATGTGTTTATTGTTTCAAAGACAGGTTTTATTATTTTACAGATAATTTATTTCAAGTTGCTTAAAATTGACAAATTATATGTTTTAGTTTTTTTTAACTTTTATTTTTAAACTATATTATTACAATATTTTAAACACTAAGGTTTAATTAAATTATTTGTAAGCAAGTTTCCTACCCTCGCCTTACTTTTGTCACTTATGATTGCCGCAGCAAACCGTATGAAAATATTCTTGTCGCATGTCAATAAATTGTTAAATATATAATTTATTATATTTATATCATATTATGTATGTTTAATACTGATTCTGATTTGATATTTTATTTTTAGCTTACAAATAATATATAATACTGTCTACCTGTTTACCAAATAATGTATACAGATTCCAGACCCAAGTACTTAACACATTCGTCAGTATATTGTATATGTGGTCAGGATCGTTGTCGTTTAATATTTGATTTGGTATGTAGATTTGACTTGTAACTTTTACTTGCTCACTACTATGCCATATTGTTATGTATTATAATAGCAATTATAGAACTCATAGATTTAACAATTGTGAAAATTCATCTATGCGTTTTAAGGAATGGACCAATTTGTGTAAATGCAACAATTTTAATTCAACCAACATTAATAATTTCTATCATATTATTATTTCTACTGAATGAGTCATTATTAGTAATTATTCATTAGTATACTATTATAAGACATGTTTAGATTTAAAATGTTGGAAAGATAATTCAATTTTGAGTGATCAAGGTGGACTACATTTATATAATAATAATATATTATCAAAATGGTTTTCACAGCCTGTCAATACAATTTTTTAAGGGACACAATATACATATTGCTATATCTATACTTTTATCAGGTACTTTAAGGAGTTTTTTTTTCAAGTTTAAGACTTATAATGTTCAGTAGAATAACATATTATGATAAAATTATTAACACTGGTTGGATTAAAATGTTAGCAATTACAAAAGTTGGTTCATTTCTTAAAACGCTTAGGCGAGTTTTCAAGATTGGAAAATGTATGAGTTGGTTTCTTTATTGTTACTACAGCTAAACACACTATAATACAGCATAGTACTGAGCAAGTTAAATTTACAAATAAAATCTACATGGAACCAAATGTTACACGACAACTGGAGTCTGGAATAATATATCCTTTATTCGGTTGACAGTATTGGATATAATTAGAAAACTAAAAATAAAATATCAAATCAGAATCAGTATTAAACATACATAATCATATATTTAGATATATTTTTTGTATACCACTAATATCATAACCATTAACCAAGCATAAAACAATTATTTGTTGGGGTTATATATGCCTTAAACGTTAATTACTCGAGTTAACGTAAAAATCAAACCTGCTAATATTTTAATAAAATAAAAATAATAACTAATAATTATATATATACAATTGTTATAAACATTAATCATAGTTTTATCATATAACACTAGTTGTATGCAGTGTTGGTCTAGAACATGACATGTTCCGGGCACATTAAATTTCAATTGGCTTTTAAGTAAAGGCATACATTCTATATGTTCGACAATCAATTCACGTTGTTGGGCCCTAATATAAATAGAATAACCTTTGGGATCACTCAGTGCGCCAGATCAACACTGGTCTTATTGTATATACATTCGTATCATTAAAGTTAATATTACTCTACAGCTACATTAAGAGGACGTTACACAGCCATTTGTTGTCTCCGTCTTACAAGTTTGTAACATAGCCAATTCACCCACAGCAGATCATGTTTAGCTCCTGTTATTTTAAAAACTAGAGTGAATCGACCTATTATGAAACTTGATGTTAAAAAAATTATCCATGTTTGGATGTGGGTTTTTTACAATAGTTAAATTTTTTATCAAGTTATACATATTTAAATTTAAAATGCTCATTACTCACTGAAAAACTAAGGTATAGTAAAAAACTCACATACAAAAACAGATAAGTTCTTACCATCAAGTTTCATAATAGGTCAATTCACTCTAATTTTTAAACTAACGGAGTTAAACCTAATCTGCTTAGCGTAAATTTGGTATGTTACACACTTGAAAGACAGTGACAACAAATATTTATGTAGCGTCCTCTTGACCTCTTAAGTATACAACTAACATTTTTCAACAAAGTATGAACTTTATTTATTTTCAAACAAAAAGTGTCTAAATAATTATAAGATTTATATTTTATACGAACTCATCAATTCAATTTTAATATTTATTTAATTGTTTTGTTTTATTTCCAAATAATTAGAATGAAATTGATACTGAATCAAATTTAAAAAAAGATATGAAGATAATAGTAAATAAGCATAAAAATGGTGAAGATGCCGTTCCTTTTCTTAATGGTTTATTTCCAAAATATAATGAAAATGGCAAATGGAAAATTATGGCTCAAATGTGTTCATATACAATATTATTCACAAATAATTTCAGAGCTGGCATTGAACAGTTCTTAGCACTAATTGGAGAGCCAACTGTTTCCGCTAGTGATCTTGTTATAGTAAGATTTTTGTTTTGATTATTTCACGTTATAACTAATTGTTATAGGTTAAGTTATTAGTTAGTTGTATTTATTAATTTTATTATTTTTGAGTGACTGCAAATTTGTTGATGATATATATTCAAAACTATTCAATTTTTTACTGTAATGTTTTTTTTAAGCTATTTTATAGTGCCTTCAACATCAACTTACACAATTAAACTAGAAATGTACATAATATGTTTATAAAATAAAAAAAATTAAAAATTTGACAAAAATTGAAAGGAATTTGCGCACAACTCTAAATAACGTCATATTTACTACAGTTTTTATTTTTAATTTATTATTCTACAGAATAATACCAAGAATACCTTTTGTTCATTGACATTAATTACAATCATGAGAGTCATTTCATGTTTAACAGTATTACTCAGAAATTATAGAAGATATGAAAACCACATTTTAGTATTTTATACTCCATTCACATTAAGAAGGAACCTCGGCAGCCGATTTGTTCGCAAGGGCATGAATAAACTACAAAGATGATTTGAACGATGGGGATGACAAACAGGTGTTGCCTGACCCCCACCTGATGAAAACTGGTTGCCGCTGAGGTTCCTTCTTAAAGTGAATGGAGTATAGGTATAATTCTGTAGAATAATAAAATAAAAGTAAAAACTGTAGTAAAAATGGCATTATTTGGTGTAATAGCAAATTTCTTTCAAAAATGCAAATTGTTGTCAACTTTTTTTTTTTTTTTATTGAATAAAAATTACCTATTCGTACAATTTCTAGTTTCATTGTATGTATGTTAGTTAGTTGACAGTACAATAAAATTGCTTTAAAATAATAAAATATATATCAGAAAATGTGGGGTAGGGCCGGTTTAGTTTAAAAAAAAATTTGAATTGCCCATAACTAGAATAATAAAAAAGTTAGACCCCTTTAAAGAAGTTTTTTTCATAACTTAAGGTATTATAAGATGCTGGCCAGTCGATTTTCACGGGACACATTGGATATATTATTTTTTTTTGTTTAAGGCTGTATAAAAATTATTATTATTGATAATTAAGTAATTATTTATGTTAGTATTATTATTTTAACATAGTTGGAATTATTTTTTTTTTAGCATCATAACTCATCATTTATTGGTTCAAAAAAATTTAATTTAGCAGAACTAATTTGGAATGAAATTAAATTGGCTACAGAAAACTCAAATGCCACTTTTTTCATGGATAATGTATTTTACTATACAACGTTCTTAAAGATTAACGAAACGTATAACCTAAAACTGAAAGCCGTAGACCCATTCATGAGGTTTAAAATAATCAGTGATCCATCTGATATACCTAATTGTACAAAAGCAATGTACACCAATGAATTTCAAATGAAGCAATATTCTAAATCCAAAAAAATATTTACTAACACCCCGCAACAGTTAAATTTAATTCAGGATACTAATATATATTACAATCAACATTTTAAATCTTTTCAACAATATCAATGTACACAATCAATACCATCGTTAATGGATTTAAACTTTGATCTAATATTTCAATCAACATTTTATACAAATAATACAACAACCAATATTTCTTCAAATTTAACAAACATAGATACCAGTTTAACCAAACTACCAAGAGGATCAACTTCTCAAGCAACTTATAAAGCTTGTCTTAATAGTTTATTACAAAATTATCCTCATAGTTTTAGAATATATACAGATGCATCAAAAATTCAAAATAATGTTGGCATTGCCATTGTATCTAATAAGGATACATACACCTATAAACTATCATCAGACTATACATCAAGTGAAGCTGAAGCAGTAGCTATATTGAGGGCACTTGATTATGCATTGGCAGAAAATTTCAATGATTATATAATTCTTAGTGATTCATTAAGTACTATATCGTGTATTCAAAACATTAATACAGCATCTGATGTAGTTAATAGTATATTATGCTTAATACATGCGCACCAATTAAAAGGCAATTTAATGCATTTAATTTGGATTCCAAGTCACAATGCAATTGAAGGCAATGATATAGCAGATAGACTTGCAAGACAAATAGCCACATCAACTACTGCGATTACTTATTCTCATAA
>NC_042494.1:28392118-28394748 GCF_005508785.2 Acyrthosiphon pisum
TCTCTTGTGGCCCATAGTACTCGTATAATATATATAGTATGACCGTAAACTAGAAAAAATACAAAAATCTGATAAAGAGCAATGATTAAAAGAATGTAATTTTTATATACAACATTGCTGTGTTATCGGTTTATTAAAATGAAAGAAAAAAATGATTCCAAATTATGACTTTTGACTTGGACAAAATGCTGGTAATTTACTCTTTGATGATTGTTTATTTTTTTTTATCTATGTTAAACAACGATAATTGTGACTATGGAGATATATACACCTCTAAATATATCACTGTACCATCATTATTTTCTATTTCGGGTTACAACAAAAACAAAGAAATATGTTAAAATTTTTATTTTGTACACAGAATAATATCAGTTAATCCATTCAGAACCGAAAGTACAGTATTTGTATTTATTCCATGACCTGTCATGTATTTTTTGTTATTTTATGTTTGACAGGTTAGTTATTATTTTATTATTGCCATGTCAAGAAATATACCTACATATTATAATGAAAGTGTATTTAACTGTACCTAATACCTACTATATAAAAGTTTTGAATACCATTAAACCGGCATTGTCTTATTTTTCTATAAATATTATGAATTATGCTCCTTAAAAAAGTAGAATTATAGTCAGTATTAAGCTATGTTTAGACATGAGACACATTGGCAGTGTTGGGTAGTAATGTAACGAAAATAACACGTTTCTGTAACGGCGTTACTTTGCTTGTAACGCGTTACGTAATTTCATTAGAATTATTTTCAAGTAATGAAAAAGTAATGGAAATTACTTTTGAAAAGTAATTTCCTTAGAATAACGCGTTACAGTTTCGAATTATTAAGTACCTATCTATAGGTATGCCTATTGCGAATTGAAAAACAATATATATATTATGCGGGTATTATTATGTTTTAATGTAATATGTATATATATTTAATTTTAACTCGGCACAATTCAGTTTTCAATGGTTTTGACATTTGAAATGTTTAATTGCACCGTAAATCACGAGAACAGTTAACTAAATTTCTTATTTAATTTGATTCCTTTGAATAGGTTTCCTATGAATATAACTAGTGTGGAAGACTACATTTTATATGATCCTATGAACTATACGTCTATACAGGTTTTATAAAGAATTTGCTTGTTTAATTTGTCTGCAGAAGTTAATTGCCAAGAAATTAAAATTTTTTTTTTTATTTTTGTAACGAGAAAGTAAAGAAAGTAATTTCATTACAATTTTATTTGAGTAATGAGTAAAGTAACTTTATTACATTTATCTCTTAGTAACGAGTAAAGTAACTTCATTACTTTTTAAAAGTAACTTACCCAACACTGCACATTGGAGATGCTCAATAGCGCTTAGATGTTATATAGTTATTAGTTGTTACTTGTTGGTCTTAAAATGATAAACTTAATCAACAAGCATGTATTACCCAATAGTTACAGACTTATTCTGAGGCCTGGGAAAATTTAATTTAAACTAAATTGTTTTAATAGTCAATACGTATAGTATTTGCTACTAGTATATGATCTAAAGTATACACATACAATTTGTATACATATACCTACTTGAAAGTTGAAATGTTTAAATATTTTCCCAGCACAACAATAACACATGAACACTTGTAAATAGAATTCTCGTCGATTCTTGTATGGTGTTTCAGTGCTGGTGACTTGGTAGACAATGTCATAATCATAAAAAAAAAAACAATTAATAACGTTCATTATTATAATATTAAAATTTATAACATAATTTGATTTTATTTAAAACTATGCGATTTTGATAATTGACATTTCAATTTTCAACATTTGACACTAACAAATTCCGCTTGGAGAACAACAACTAAAAAATGTATATTGTTTTTTATTGTTATTCCTTAGGGCCTTAATATTATATTTCTTATTTCTCATATCACATTATCACTGCTATTTTTAACAATTTTATTTTTGAGCGGCGTTTTTTTTTTTGTGATACTAGGATTTCAATAAAGATACGAGATTTTTACAGCAATACAGCCGTCAGCCACAGTACGAGAATAATGGTAAGCGGAAAAAAAGTCTCGGGGAAAAAAAGTTCATAAAACTAATAAAATATACTATTTGGAACATTTAAAATAAAATTTATATAATTACTAAATCACTCTGTATAATATTATGTTTGTTTTGTGTGAAAATACATTAATAAAATGATAAAATTTACTACCTATTCACATACCGTACTATATCTAATATACATTAGTTTGGTGTGGAAAATTGTAAATCGAATTAGAATTAAGTTTACTATTATAAACCAGTTATCAGTGGTGGATCCAGGGCTTAATTTTGAGATGGGCATGGGGGGGGGGGGCAAAAGTACAAAAAGTTGCAAAATTGGCTAAACACAGATTAATAATAAGTAATAACAATAATAAAAAAGCGAGCAAGTGGGTAACACTCTGCTGTACAGTCACAGGTGTGGTAATTCAGTGTAGGACTGGTCAATTTAGCTAGGCGCTTTTGAAAACTATTGTGCATTTTAGATTTTGAGCGAAGCTAGGAAGCTTGTGGTCTTACAATGGGTTTTTTTTTTTTACATAAATCTTGTATACAAAATTTCTGCCAAAAGGAGTGCTTCGATTTCAACATAATATG
>NC_042494.1:28395833-28400816 GCF_005508785.2 Acyrthosiphon pisum
GTTACAGTAAAATTAAGTTTTCGTTTTTGTCAAAAATTGGTTTTGCGTAAAAATTCGCGTTTTTCCGTTATTTTTTTAAGGTTTTTCCTGCCGCTTTTGAAAAGTATTGGGAAATTTTCACTTTTGACCCCCCAAAGTACCAACTAGATTCACTTTCCTTTCAGAAAAGGTACAACTTTTGAAAATCGAAGCATTTTTACTGCTCCAAAAGTTGTCGTCAGACACAAAAAAAAAAAAAAAAAAAAACAAAAAAAAAAACACACATCATTGTAAAATCAATACATTCATCACTTCGTTCAAAATCTAATATCCAAACTGACAAACCATCTCCGCTCAAAATCGTTTTCCTTATACAATGATTTTATATCATTGAATTAAAGTTTAATACAATCCATTATACATTGACCCACTTGTAACCTACTGTACAACAAAGCGACATCCACTTACTTGCAATTTTTAAATTTGTTTTGTACCTACATATTATTATTTAATACCAAATAAAAACTCAAACATTTTGAATCGTCTTATAAATATGGTATATTTATTTAATAATGTTGTTGGGGGCAAAGCCCCCTAGGCTCTGTTTTCTGAAAATTATCTGGACCCTCCCCATGACAGATTCCTAAATACGCCACTGATGGACACAGATTAAATGAAAATTAATTTAATCAGTGCCATATAAACATCAGAATAATTATGTGCTGCACTGCTTTAATAGATATATTGGAATAAAAAATTGTGGAACTGCAAAAGGTGGTGATCAAGGTGGATATATATATCCACCTTGGTAGTGATCCATATTTTCCATGATATAATAAATTATATAAGTTTATTATATCATAATATTTTCTATGACTGCTGCATTGCTGTCTCATTCGTTGCGCGTGTCGAATTGTCAAGTATATTATTTTTTCATTAAAATATAATCTAATCCGTCCCGGTTCTGTGTACCTACAAACGACCGAGGGCGCCGGGCTCTTGAGCTCTTCATTGGTGATCATGGGTGCTCTCGAGAGTCGAGAATCAAGTCATACGGCGTCTAAATCGTGAGGAGACATAGACACCTGCGCCGCTCGTCGAGCAAGTGGCAATTGCGCGCACTACATATTATAGTACATACCGCCAAAGAAGTAACGTTTTGTAACTGGAGGCGATGGTGGCGGTCTGAGTCAATTTTCGTAAGTTCTGGGTTGAGCCGACAGGGTATATAATACGATAATACATTCCCAACAAGCCTACCTTCAATGTCTACGGTTTCGTCGATCGAAACCCATAAAGGACCATCTGTCCATCTTGAATAAAGTTTCTAATATAATTAAGTGTTTCCTCGTAAATTGTTCTAATTTTATTTTCTTATATAAGTACTCTCATTAGGAATTAATTTTATTATCCGTATACTTTGATAAAAAAGCATTTAAAGATTTATAATTGTGTGAGTATCCAATATTACTCACTTTAGGTAACGGAGTTTTAATCGGATTGGCGGTGGCAGTAGGTTGGATTGAGCGCGCATTATCAATTTATAGTAGCTATTCAATTTTGTGAAATTACCACAGACTACAGAGTATGTCTGTGTTCAGATATTCTATGATACTTCCTGTAGTTTAATATGGCGAATTCGAGGACGCGGTATCTGGCGTTTTTTCCGGCGATGTCATCGCTTAATGACTGAGAGTTCTCAGTTCTCAATACAAATTGGGTACCTATTGGATTGTATTAGAAATAGCTTTCCTAACTAGTACCGATGTACAGTAGAAACTCGAATAACCGTCACTCGATTTACAGTCACTCTCTGTTATCCGTCATCGGTCACCCCCGAAAAAAAAAGTTAATTAGGCGATAAGACGATCGCGTAAACTCTTCGCGGTGCCTAACACGGTAACTATCTAGCGCATAAAAATAGTTTGTAATATGTACATAATATCCAACGTAGGTATGCGATAAACGTGATAAACTGCGCGACATAAACGATCAAATTTAATAAGTGACTGACGAGCAGCCGTGTGTGATCTGTTTTTGTAGTTTACGTGCATAGGAGTGTGCGCACGGGGTATGCAGGGTTTACGCTTGCATACCCTGCGGGTAGACACGTTTTATGGGGCACATAAATAGTCTCAGACGGACTCTCAGTTCATAATTTAGACTTATAGTAAATGATTTAGTGATATGGATATGGTCATAATATGAACTTGTTTTCAAATTTACTGTGAGCTGTTTTCAATGATTTAAGGAAATAAGGGTTTTATTTTTAGTGTACCTAAGTATTTACTATTTACTATTTAGAAACTCCCTTTATTGAACCTGCAAATAAACTTTTCAGTCGTTATTTGTGCGTGTCCGTGCTTCGTTAATATATATTAAAAATGGATAGTCTACAATATATGTACAGTGAAAAAGGTAAAATGTTAATTATTAAAAATGAATTTAAATTTTGTTTTCACAAAGAATTGAATAACGATATTGAACGATGGAAGTGCATTCGAAAACAATGCAAAGCATATATTTAGATAACTAAATTTATAATAATTAAGGAGCGGATATTTAGGTTCTTTAGTGCTTAAAATATAATGCTAATATTATGTTCTCAAAAACGCTAAAATATTCACCAAATATTCATTAAACTTGTAAATATGCAGATATATGATTTTTTTCTAAAATACCTCAATAAAAACAATTAATAACTGTTATACACCATTCAACAGGTTTTGCATCAGGAAAAAAAAATTGTCTTTGAAAATTTAGACCACAGCCATGATAAAACCGAAGAAACTAACTTAAATCGTCAAAAACTTAATAATAAATTAAAAAGAAAAGCTGTTGATGATATTTGTGAAAAACCAGCTAAACTTATTCATAAAGAACTTTTTAATCATGATATTAATACTATTATCTCTAATGATATTATAGACTTAATTAGAAAAAATATACATCGTGCGAGGTCTTCCATATCATCAAAATTACCCACAATCATTGAAGACGTTCATGAACTATTGAAACAAATTACGATACATACTAATAATGACGAAAAGTTTTTAATTATTAATGATCCAATTACACACATTATTATGTTTACTTGCAATACAAACTTATCTCATTTAAGCAAAATTAGTACTATTTATGTTGATGGAACCTTTAAATGTTACCCAAAACAATTTACACAATTTTTTACTATTCATGGATTAAAAGTACCAAACAGTTTTATTCCACTATAGTATATTTTTACTACCAAACAAAGCAAAAACACGTATGAACATGCGTAAAAATTTTTATGTGCAGAATGTGATAAGCTCCAGTTATAATTTACATCGCAAACTATTTACGCAGATTTTGAAAGTGCTATACATATTGCTGTTTGTGCAGTTTGGCCAGAGATGAATATAAGAGGATGTCGATTTCACTTAGGGCAATCATGGTGGCGTAAAATTCAAGATCTTAAATTGTCCACTTTTTTTAGAAATGATAATTCCGAGATTGGTAGATTTTTAAAGTACATATTTGGATTGCCATTTTTAACACCAGATGAAGTAGGTGATTTTTTTGCTTCTGATCCAATGGGAATCAAACCAGTTGATGAAAAAATAGATTTATTTTTGGATTACTTAGTTGATAATTATATTTCACCTGAATCTAATTTTCCACCTCGTATATGGGCTGAATTTTCACATAGTACTTTACGTACCACAAATAACTGTGAATTATTCCATTCTAAATTCTATGGAATGTTATATCATGCCCACCCAAATATTTATCAGTTTATAGAAGCTTTAAAATATGTTCAACAAGATTCCTACATCAAATTAAGAAGCAGTATAAAACGAAGAAAACCCATATTAGATAAAAAAGATTTTATTAAAGAAAAAATATATGAATACAGTTCAGGTCAAATATCAGGATTGGAATTTGTAAAAAAAATATCCTATAAATTCAATCCAATTACAAATTTGTAAAAATGTATGTTTTTTGACTATAAATATGTATATATACTTTGACTATTTAGTATTTACTGAATTTTTAATTATTATTATAAATCTATATAATATTATGACCATTAAATTATGAAAATGTACTAATAATATGAACACTTATATTTTTTGTATGCATTTTATAACAACAATTTTTATGTTAATTATTACGACTAAATTATGAAAATTATTAAGGACAGAATTAGTATATACCTTTTTTTAACTGGGACGGAATTGGTATATACCTTTTTTAACAGGGACGGAATTGGTATTTCGTCCCCATCGCTAACCCCCCCCCCCCCCCATTGCGACCAGGCCTGCCATCTTCATTAATTTTAAGTGCATTTATATCATGAAGGGCACATTTTATCAGCCGCATACTCTGCGAACAAAATCTGTGCACGCCTATGTTCAGTGGTTGCTACATATTGAAAATAAGGGGTGGGTGAGTATACCTGCTGCAGTGCTGCACGAAGACGACTCGTGACGGCGGCGACGGAGACCTCAGAGTTCACGGCGGGTGAGTGATGGATGACTATAATTACAAGGTAGCTAGGAACACCGCGGACGTCAGCAGCGCCGGGCTCGGGGAAACGAAACGTTTCGTTGGGTTCGGTGGTGCGCGACTCCGTGGCCATCGGCTGCGGCAGACGGCGACGGAGACGCTAGGGCGAAAATAACGGAGAGTATCAGGAGAGCGGCGCGTCGCGATGCTGTCCGCAGATTCTCTCCCCTTTTCAGTAGTCTGATCCTGCGCCGGCCAAGTCGCAATGCCGCCGATTCCGCAGCTGCACCTAGATCATAGTCTTCGTCGCTAGCTCGCTCCGAGGTATGCAGGTCACCGTCGTCGCCGGCACAACAGTCGTCTTCAGCACCTGCAGCACCGTTAAGCAGCACACAACATCGCGCACTAGCCTCTCGTCGCCAACCGTCGTCGCCCTCGCAGCCGTCGTGACCGGGCTTCGCCCGCTGCCATGGTCGTCTTAGCGCCTTGAGCGAACGCGCCCGCGACTCTCGTCCA
>NC_042494.1:28400866-28402260 GCF_005508785.2 Acyrthosiphon pisum
TAGTAAAATATTTCTTCTATACACAGTAAAATGTTGTTCCATATTTTTCGTATTAAAAAGTACGATTTTATTTGTTTCAACAGAATAATAGCCCCACTGAACATGATTGTGTTCGCGTGGAACCCACAAAGAATATTAACCAACAATTTTTTTGTTACGTACTGAATTTCAATGAAATAGATTGAAGGTATTGGGCCTCGTGAGAGCATATAAGTTTCGAAATGATTTTCGAATGAAAATAAAATTTGGTATTAAATCATCATATGATTTTGGTTCAACATAATATAAAGAATTAATGATGTTATATTAATTCGGACTTTCCACGACAAATTTTAACTTAAAAAAAAAAGGTGGGTAAGTGGATGTCGCTCTGCTGTACAGTAGGTTAGAAGTGGGTCACTGTATAATGGACAGTATTAAATTTGAATTCAATGATATAATATCACTGTATAAGAAAAACGATTCTGAGCGGAGACGGTATATCAGTCTATGTATTAGACATATATATACTTATCTATGGTATTAAAAAAAAATTGACCTATAATAGGTATCTATAATAAATTCCAAATTAATCATATCATAATATCTATTAGGTACTTATAACGCGTTATATACATCAACAAAAAACCGTGGTACTATCATAGCTATATAATAGTATAATTTAGAAGTTTCAAGTACCCACGAATAATATTATACAATCACAACAAAATAACTAAAATAGTTATCCTAGGTTTTTAATATGTAATTTCGTCCAAATTTGTACTTAAAATGACTATAAAAATAAACTGCGTAAATGTATTTTTTAGATTTTTTGGTAACAGAATTAATTACTTACGTGGAATCTTGTTTTAAATTTTCAATTCTTAGATACAAAAATTGAACATTTTATAAATTTTGAATTACAAAATAATTTTTCAAATTAAAATTTGATCTTTAAATGCTTATAAAAAAAAATTGTGCCTATGTATTTTTAATATTTTTCAACTGATATTGTAACAATATATCAGGAGCTTTGTATTAAATTTATACACTTTTTGGCCCAACAGATAAAACTTTATTGATATTTATAGAAAAAAAAAACTAAAAAAATTTAAAACTTACAATGTCCGTAAACAGCTCAAAAAGAGTCAAATTATTTTAAAAATTTTATCGTATATATAAAATGCTAATATAAACATTCAGTAAAATTTTCAAGTTTCTACAGTCACTCGTTTTTTAATTACAACAAAATAAGAAAATCGTTACGTAAGAAATCGAGTGAATATCAGATGTTGTAAAAATATGAATTTCAAACGCCCATAAAAATTTAATTTGAGTTTCTTATGGACATTTTTTTTTTTTGGTAAAGGTAGATTATCCTATAAGGAATCTTGTATTACATTTTAAAAATCTTA
>NC_042494.1:28404663-28405646 GCF_005508785.2 Acyrthosiphon pisum
CCTTTGGTTCTCTGTTGGCGAATGGTACAGTGATTGGTATATCATTGACGTTGAATTGAACTGTTGTTGTTGAATTTAAGTTGTGCAGAGTATTTGTTCAATATGTCCGCTCCAATAATTCCTTTTTCGTTTAGGCTTCTACTTGAATGAAATTCGTCTGTAGGTAAATACCACTATTTTGCATTCACAAAATATTTGTTTAGATACTTTGCATATTTTCTTCCCTACGGCGTTGCTTATTTGTATGCCAGTGACTGGTAGTTGTGGGATTCTATGATTTTTCTGCGTGATTACATCAATCACCTCCTTGGTAAGTACACTTATTGTAGCTCCCGTGTCTACAAGTAACAATATTTCTTCTCCTTCAATTTCACATTTTAAGTATGGGCTTATTGATGAATTTGTTGTACTTAGTGAATTTATTGCATGTGCTTCACTATTACTTGGTCCTGCTTGTTGATCTGTATTTATTGATACTTGATTTATTTGTTCAGTTTGCGGTGTACTGTTTTGTTGTGCTTCTCCACGTTTACTGTTCTCATTTGGACGGTATGGTTGGTTATTGTTCCATCGATTGTTTCGCGGCGGCATATTGTTCCAACCACTATTTCGTTGGTTGTTCCAATTATTGTTTTTCTGTTGGTTATTATTACCTCTGTCCATCGTTGGTTGTTCTGGTTTTTCTTTAGTGCTTTCTTCTTCTCCCAGAATCTTCATGGCAGCTATTATTGTTCTCTCGGGTAATGACACAAGTATTGCTCTTAAGTAACCCGGGTAATGTTTGGCAATGTGTTTTACGATTTCTGGTTCCGACAGTCTCGATACCTCGAGATGCCGTAATTTTGTGGCCCAGGTCGCAAAATGTTCTCGGTAATTTGCTGTTACCTGATGTACATTTAAGCATTGGCTCCAGACTTGAATTTGAATTTCCCTGGACCAATACTCATCAATAAATGCTCTCTTGAAATCTTCGTAGTTGCATA
>NC_042494.1:28405696-28409184 GCF_005508785.2 Acyrthosiphon pisum
TAAGTTTTAACTTTTTTAAGTTAGGTATAATTTATAGACCCAGCGTTTCTCAACATATGGTAGGTACGCAAAGGAAATCTCCCTTTATAAAAAAAAAATGGAATGGATCATTATTCAAAGATTATTTGGTTTATTTATTTAGATATTAATAATAATATAAATAATAATTGTGCCTATTTCATTTTATTTTTATGCATTAAATCAGGGCACCCCCCCGCAAGCCCAAATTTCTTAAAAATTGTGTATTGTTGAAAAAAAAAACATATTATAATATCGAAATTTTTCTGTAATTTATGACTTAGCCCACCTCCCAACCATATCTCTGGAGGCGCTCTTGTATTAAATGCTTATATTATATCATAATTTTGTAGTTCCTAATGAAATAAAATTCTTTGCGCGTAAAATAACGAATATATTTTTGATGTATTTGGTCAAGACGTCACCACTTCATTTGACAATTTTCAAACTGTGTAGGTGGTACTCGAATATAAAAAAGTTGAGAACCGCTACCTATATAGACTATATAACTATACACATATATATTTATATACATTATACGTACCTATAGACTCGTGAATGTGATATTGTAGTAGCTATTATTATTATTATTATTATTATTATTATTATTATTATTGTAAGGACATGCGAAGCACAAGCGTAAGTCTATAACTCTAGCTGAATAGGTATTAGTCATATTATATTGGTGCATTAAATGCTAAACTAAGCGAAAAACCCCGTTACATATTTCCAATAGGTATATTATATTAATATGTAGGCATGTATAACTATTAAGTGACAAACAAGTCAATTGAATGGAATAGTTGCGTTGTAAACTCGTAAATAGTGTAGATATACATAATATATATGTGATATACCTCCGTGTATGTATATATCTATATAAATGCTTTCATACAAAGCTATGTGGTATAAACTACGCTCGTATATACTGCTTTGTATACTGCAAGAAGAGACTATTGATGACTAATATCCAATAAATTATTTCACTAACAATGTGTAAATTGGTCACAGAGACTCTGAAAGTGTGGCTAATATGTTTGCCATACACAAATAAATTAACAACATACTACATGAAAGTATAGTTAATGGAAAATAACAGTATTCAACATTTGATAACTTTTATGGTTTTAATATAGACTACGGTGGCCTAGAATCAGTATTTTGAACACATGAAAAATAAATTGACATTTTAGAGGATGACAGGTGAGCCTGCGAGCCGTTTAATAAATTCAAGTTTTGGTTAAAACCCTCCGAAAATTAATAGTTGTGTAATTATTAGGTATCTTATAATTACCAGAAGTCCTAACCTACAACCTTTAACCTGACCACTTCTTAAATACCTTTAAATACTTAAATGTAAGCTGCACAGATTTTTAACATAGTTATTTAGCTAATGTTTTGGTTAATTAATATAAATTACAGGTTTAAAATAATATTCAATAATAATAACTCTCTATTCTATGTGTGAGCATCTCTTTAAAATGCAAAATTTTAAATTTGGCTTTGAGGTGCACATTACACTCGGGTATAGAATAACCTATATATGTACCAAATTTCAAATACCTATAATATATGAGTGTGATAGACTTGCCTGTAGATCGCTTACTCACACGCGTGCGTGCGTGACTATGTATTATAATTTACATATAGGTGGAATATAATACAATCTAATATATATAATTTTCATGTCTCAGTGTTAGTGGTCGTACTCCTCCGTAATGGTTTGACCGATTCTTATGAAATTTTGTGTGTACATCCAGTAGATCTGACTGTCTGAGAATAGGTCATAAAGTATTTTTCACCCTTCTACAACCCATCCGGAAGGTGCTTAAACGGGGATTTTGGGATTTATGGTGGACAGTTTTTGTTTATAAATTGTTGCTATTGGTTAATTGGGCAGATCAGGTGCAAGCATGCATCAAATCAAATATTTGCACATTGCCTACTTGAAACGCTGTTGCACATCGCGATCCGACGCAATCATAATTTTTTTTAAGTTGTAATTTTTTACAGGCAACGAAGTACGTGAGATCAGCTTACTAACCTAGGGAGGCTGATTATCACCGTATATATGTATATAAATAAATGTAAAATAAATGTAAACATTGTCTGCTTTATAAATGGTGGCCGATTTCAACATTAGTCACAAGTCACAACTGTAGTATAAAGACGGCTATCTAGTTGTTGTATATATCTATGACTGTTTCTGTACTTATAGTAATTATTAATTAACAAATTGAAAGTAATTTTGAAGTAATACGTGTAATTAGAAAAATTAAAATGGCTGGATATGAAGGCGCCGATGAATCTATTGTACAGATAGAGAGACAATTTACAATTAAAATTTATAACAGCTAGTATAGTAGGTAAGTACAGTTATTGAAAGTATGGAAAAGTGTTTTTAAAATAATAATGAACTTTTAGAAGATCTCTATTATCTTCAAAAAATTTGCATTCGTTTAAAAGTTGGTTACCAAATGATTTATAAATTAATTGAAAATAGGTATGGGTGTCTATAACTATAATTATTATTGTCATAGATATACCTATTCGATATAATTCGGGTACTCTTATACATTTGGCTATATTCAAAGACCGTAGTTGATTGATTTATAAATCAACTTGTAAGTTATACAGATGTGCCTATTTTATTTTAAATTGAGTGATAGGTACATCGTACACCTAAAAAACTTGGTGGGAGGATGGGAGATGATCATATACGGTCGAACAGCATTATACAGTTTTGTGATACCTACCTATATACTAATATCATACCGATAGTAAACTGGCCACTTTTATATGCCATAGTCATTCGACAGTTCTCCCCAGATCAGTACTCTGTGTGAACTTGTGATGAATACAGCGAATATCAGTTAACTCATGTTTACTGGTTCAATTATTATTTTCAATCGCTAAAATCCATTAAAATAGAAGATATAATAACCATTATATAGAAAAGTCAAAATGTAACTATAAATTAAAATATTTCGAGGCATAGATATATTAATATTTTTATTTTTGTTTTGTGTAGTAAATATAATTCATCAAAAATGAATATTTCTTCGTCAGTAATTGACAAAATTAATGAATTTTATCAATGGTCTTTATCAGTTTCAGGTAAGTACTAGGTACCTATTACCGGCACCTATTATAGTACCTATTACCTACATACCACATATAGGTATCTATATAGTAATAATACAGATTAAGCGCAGAATCGTTATATGTGGTTATAATACTATATTACTATTATAATGTAGATATGTATCATGTAGTTAGAAAGTACCTATAAGTATAACTAAAGTATTTTTACAATTTTTATTTTATTTTTATTAATATATGACACTGTGTGTAAACTTTACTTTCTTCTTACAGACGATAGAACGAAAGGTTGGTTAATGGTTGATTCTCCAACGCCAACCGTAATCTATACAGTAATTTATTTCATAATCGTTGGTTTGGGTCCGAGA
>NC_042494.1:28409234-28410155 GCF_005508785.2 Acyrthosiphon pisum
TTAAATTTTCAAGCTTTTTTATCCAACAAATAAAATTTTATTGATATTTTTAGAAAAAAAACTAAAAAAAAATGGAAAATGAAAATGTCCATAAAGAGCTCAAAATAAATCAAAATATTTTGAAAATGTTATGGTGTATGGAAAATGCTAAGATAAACATTCAGTCAAAATTTCATATATCTACGGTCATTTTTTTTAAAGTTACACTAAAAACCAAAATCGATTTTCTCGAAAACAGATTTTGCGTAAAAATTCCCGTTTTTCCTTAATTTTTTTTTTGTTTTTCACGGCGCTTTTGAAAACTATTGGAAAAATTTTACTTTTGACCCCCCAAAGTACCAACTAGATTCACTTTCCTATCAGAAAAGGTACTGTTGAAGAAAATCCAAGCACTTTTACTGTCCTAAAACGTGATGACAGACACAAAAATAAAAAAAAAAATAAAAAAACACACATCATTGTAAAATCAATACATTCATCGTTCCACTCAGAATCTAATATTGGTTGAGGACGTTGAGGTTAAACTAATTTTTCTTGACAAAAAAGATGAATTTTATTTTATTAACATTTTTGAATTACAGTATACATAATAATAATTTTAATATATATAATAACTAAAATCGTTATTTTTGTTTTTAATTAAATATAAATTTCGTCGAATTAGAAATTCAAATGTCAGTTAAAAAATGTTGTGCTTATGTATTTTCGTACCTTTGATTTATACAAAAACGTGAAAATATTTATATCTATAAGGTAACAAATACTTACACACTTTGACTTATCTTTCCTTGCTATCATAAACATAACTAGGGGGGTGGCTGGGGAGATAATCACCCCCAAAACTTATAATAGCCTCCCTTACGTTCCTTATAAGTTTCATTTATGGAAATTCAGAGGGGCTTCGATCCTACAAACTATAAA
>NC_042494.1:28410205-28427904 GCF_005508785.2 Acyrthosiphon pisum
TTATTTTGTTGTAATTAAAAAACGAATGACTGTAGAAACTTGAAACTAGTTTTTTTTTCTATCAATAAAGTTTTATCTGTTAGGCCAAGAAGTGTAAAAATTTAATACAAAGCTCCTGTATATTGTTACAATATCAGTTGAAAAATATTAAAAATACATAGGCACAATTTCTTTTTATAATCATTTAAAGATCGAATTTTGAAAAAATGTATCAAATTTTAATTTGAATAATTATTTTGTAGTTAAAAATTTATAAAATGTTCAACTTTTGTATCTAAGAATTGAAAATTTAAAACAAGATTCCACGTAAGTAATTAATTCTGTTACCAAAAAATCTAAAAAATACATTTACACAGTTTATTTTTATAGTCATTTTAAGTACAAATTTGGACGAAATTACATATTAAAAACCTAGAATAACTATTTTAGTTATTTTGTTGTGATTGTATAATATTATTCTTGGGTATATACTTGAAACTTCTAAAGTATACTATTATATATCTATGATAGTATCACGGTTTTGTTGTTGATGTATAACGTGTTAAAAGTACCTAATAGATATTGTGATATGATTAATTTGGAATTTATTATAGGTACTATTATTAAAGATAATTTTTTTTTTTTAATACCATAAACTATATAATATTATGTCTTATACCTAGACTGACATACCGTCTCCGCTCAGAATCGTTTTTCTTATACAATGATATATCATTGAATTCAAATTTAATACCATCCACTCTACAATGACCCATTTGTAACCTACTGTACAGCAGAGCGAAATCCACTTACCCACCTTTTTTTTTATTGAAATTGCGCCTATGCAGCCCCCCCCCCCCCCAAACATATCAGCCATAGTTGCGCCACTGACTATCACTTGTCTAGCCGTGACCCACTATCATTATTCTATATAGAGTTTGTCATGACGGACGACGGTCTACTTTACAAAATATAATTCAAATGTAATTCAAAAACCAATAATCATTTGAACACTTGAAATTTTCACCAAATGTTAAAATGACTACCTATTCTAACTATAATGTTGACTCATTTTTCAAAAGGTGATTCATTATTTTTTAGTTAGAAATTCAGTTTAGTTAAATTCAATTAATATAACACATCCATTACAACGATGACATGCTCGACAACTGCTGTACAGCAGAGGGGTACCCACTTCACACTTGTCCATACCTTTTTTATATTTTTAAGTAAATATATATGGTGGGGGGGCAACTCGGACACGGGTTACTTTTCATCTAGTATCAGGTTAGCGTTAGTACACCTACCCCACACACATACACACACACACACACACACGGACCAAATTTTAGCGGTGATACCCGATTGAGCACGATCGTTATCGGGTGAACTTTTTGACACCGGATTGAGCACGATAAAAAAATAAATATTATGTGCAACGTTGTCATATTTTGACTAGTACGTATTATGTTGCGTAGATTTTGCATTTGACATATACACAGACATTTTCAATAGCGGACAATAGCGCAACTAGGGCTAAAATGGGCTGGAACCCGATTAAATTTGTGTTAGAAATTATGTTATATGTCTAAACCATTATGTTCGTGATATATTATTAAAATATATACCTATGTTCTATACCTACAACAATAAATTATTCTAATGAACTTGTTTTAATATTCGTAGCAGGTTAAAATTAAAATAATAATATTTTTATAATATTCATAATATTTATTTATTTGTAGATATATATAGCCATATAGGTGTACAATATACTTAGTAAAAATAAAAGTAAAACACATAAACAATATGCAACACTCCTTTTAAGCACATAGCTTTTATTAGGAGATGACAATGTAAAATAAACTAAAATAACTAACTAAAATTGGTGAAATATACATTTAATATAAGTTTTAACTTTTTTAAGTTAGGTATAATTTATAGACCAGCGTTTCTCAACATATGGGTCGTAGGTACGCAAAGGAAATCTCCCTTTATAAAAAAAAATGGAATGGATCATTATTCAAAGATTATTTGGTTTATTAGATATTAATAATAATATAAATAATAATTGTGCCTATTTCATTTTATTTTTATGCATTAAATCAGGGCACCCCCCACAAGCCCAAATTTCTTAAAAATTGTGCATTGTTAAAAAAAAAAAAACATATTATAATATCGAAATTTTTCTGTAATTTATGACTTAGCCCATCTCCCAACCATATCTCTGGAGGCGCTCCTGTATTAAATGCTTATATTATATCATCATTTTGTAGTTCCTAATAAAATAAAATTCTTTGCGCGTAAAATAACGAATATATTTTTGATGTATTTGGTCAAGACGTCACCACTTCATTTGATAATTTTCAAACTGTGTAGGTGGTACTCGAATATAAAAATGTTGAGAACCGCTACCTATATAGACTATATAACTATACACATATATATTTATATACATTATACGTACCTATAGACTCGTGAATGTGATATTGTAGTAGCTATTATTATTATTATTATTATTATTGTAAGGACATGCGAAGCACAAGCGTACGTCTATAACTCTAGCTGAATAGGTATGAGTCATATTATATTGGTGCATTAAATGCTAAACTAAGCGAAAAACCCCGTTACATATTTCCAATAGGTATATTATATTAATATGTAGGCATGTATAACTATTAAGTGACAAACAAGTCAATTGAATGGAATAGTTGCGTTGTAAACTCGTAAATAGTGTAGATATACATAATATATATGTGATATACCTCCGTGTATGTATATATCTATATAAATGCTTTCATACAAAGCTATGTGGTTTAAACTATGCTCGTATATACTGCTTTGTATACTGCAAGAAGAGACTATTGATGACTAATATCCAATAAATTATTTCACTAACAATGTGTAAATTGGTCACAAAATTGGTCACAGAGACTCTGAAAGTGTGGCTAATATGTTTGCCATACACAAATAAATTAACAACATATACTACATGAAAGTATAGTTAATGGAAAATAACAGTATTCAACATTTGATAACTTTTATGGTTTTAATATAGACTACGGTGGCCTAGAATCAGTATTTTGAACACATGAAAAATAAATTGACATTTTAGAGGATGACAGGTGAGCCTGCGAGCCGTTTAATAAATTCAAGTTTTGGTTAAAACCCCCCGAAAATTAATAGTTGTGTAATTACTAGGTATCTTATAATTACCAGAAGTCCTAATCTACAACCTTTAACCTGACCACTTCTTAAATACCTTTAAATACTTAAATGTAAGCTGCACAGATTTTTAACATGGTTATTTAGCTAATGTTTTGGTTAATTAATATAAATTACAGGTTTAAAATAATATTCAATAATAATAACTCTCAATTCTATGTGTGAGCATCTCTTTAAAATGCAAAATTTTAAATTTGGCTTTGAGGTGCACACACAGATATATAAAAATACTAGATAGCCGACTTCGGTATTATTATTGTCTCCAATAAAATGGCTACCATCGTTATCTAAGAGGTGAATATTTATGTTGTATTGTATTGATAAGTAACAATGTTACATGTTGTTGTATGTATATATTTAATCATGATATATACAAAGTAGTGTCTTATCGCATACTGTATCAGTTTAATTTGTAAACACTCACCTCTTAGATAGCGATTGGCGGCCATTTTGTTGGAGACAATATTTTATACGTATGGACTATAGCAGTCAGCTATCTAGTATTTTTATATATATGTGGGTGCACATTACACTCGGGTATAGAATAACCTATATATGTACCAAATTTCAAATACCTATAATATATGAGTGTGATAGACTTGCCTGTAGATCGCTTACTCACACGCGTGCGTGCGTGACTATGTATTATAATTTACATATAGGTGGAATATAATACAATCTAATATATATAATTTTCATGTCTCAGTGTTAGTGGTCGTACTCCTCCGTAATGGTTTGACCGATTCTTATGAAATTTTGTGTGTACATCCAGTAGATCTGACTGTCTGAGAATAGGTCATAAAGTATTTTTCACCCTTCTACAACCCATCCAGAAGGTGCTTAAACGGGGATTTTGGGATTTATGGTGGACAGTTTTTGTTTATAAATGGTTGCTATTGGTTAATTGGGCAGATCAGGTGCAAGCATGCATCAAATCAAATATTTGCACATTGCCTATTTGAAACGCTGTTGCACATCGCGATCCGACGCAATCATAATTTTTTTTAAGTTGTGATTTTTTACGGGCAACGAAGTACGTGAGATCAGCTTACTAACCTAGGGAGGCTGATTATCACCGTATATATGTATATAAATAAATGTAAAATAAATGTAAACATTGTCTGCTTTATAAATGGTGGCCGATTTCAACATTAGTCACAAGTCACAACTGTAGTATAAAGACGGCTATCTAGTTGTTGTATATATCTATGACTGTTTCTGTACTTATAGTAATTATTAATTAACAAATTGAAAGTAATTTTGAAGTAATACGTGTAATTAGAAAAATTAAAATGGCTGGATATGAAGGCGCCGACGAATCTATTGTACAGATAGAGAGACAATTTACAATTTAAATTTATAACAGCTAGTATAGTAGGTAAGTACAGTTATTGAAAGTATGGAAAAGTGTTTTTAAAATAATAATGAACTTTTAGAAGATCTCTATTATCTTCAAAAAATTTTCATTCGTTTAAAAGTTGGTTCCCAAATGATTTATAAATTAATTGAAAATAGGTAGGGTGTCTATAACTATAATTATTATTGTCATAGATATACCTATTCGATATAATTCGGGTACTCTTATACATTTGGCTATATTCAAAGACCGTAGTTGATTGATTTATAAATCAACTTGTAAGTTATACAGATGTGCCTATTTTATTTTAAATTGAGTGATAGGTACATCGTACACCTAAAAAACTTGGTGGGAGGATGGGAGATGATCATATACGGTCGAACAGCATTATACAGTTTTGTGATACCTACCTATATACTAATATCATACCGATAGTAAACTGGCTACTTTTATATGCCATAGTCATTCGACAGTTCTTCCCAGATCAGTACTCTGTGTGAACTTGTGATGGATACAGCGCATATCAGTTGACTCATGTTTACTGGTTCAATTATTATTTTCAATCGCTAAAATCCATTAAAATAGAAGATATAATAACCATTATATAGAAAAGTCAAAATGTAACTATAAATTAAAATATTTCGAGGCATAGATGTATTAATATTTTTATTTTTGTTTTGTGTAGTAAATATAATTCATCAAAAATGAATATTTCTTCGTCAGTAATTGACAAAATTAATGAATTTTATCAATGGTCTTTATCAGTTTCAGGTAAGTACTAGGTACCTATTACCGGCACCTATTATAGTACCTATTACCTACATACCACATATAGGTATCTATATAGTAATAATACAGATTAAGCGCAGAATCGTTATATGTGGTTATAATACTATATTACTATTATAATGTAGATATGTATCATGTAGATAGGAAGTACCTATAAGTATAAATAAAGTATTTTTACAATTTTTATTTTATTTTTATTAATATATGACACTGTGTGTAAACTTTTCTTTCTTCTTACAGACGATAGAACGAAAGGTTGGTTAATGGTTGATTCTCCAACGCCAACCGTAATCTATACAGTAATTTATTTCATAATCGTTGGTTTGGGTCCGAGATGTATGAAAAATAGAAAACCATTCAAACTCACTCCCATATTGATACCATACAACATTCTTATGACATTATTGAATTTATATATAGCTATTGAAGTATGCTTAACCATATTTAAATGGTGTTAGGTATATATTACAACTTAAACATTTGATTTTTCAGTTACTGGTGGCATCTAGTCGTTTGCACTACAGTTATGTTTGTCAACCACTAACATTTATCAACAACAAAGACGAATTGAGGGTAATTAATTATGAAAAATAAACATATTATATTATGTAGCTTATTTATCTACCATTTATATTTTAAATAATATCTATTAGATAATTAAAGTTTTTTCACGATTTTAATGTATATAAATTATACCTAACCAATATAACTAAAATTGTATTTGTATTTAATACCCGTTAAAAACAAAACTTGAATTAGCTATTGGTAACTTATATAATCTAGGAAGGTATACAAATATAAACATATTGTACTAATATATTCGCGAAGGTTAAACCATTTTATATTCATACTAGACACTAGTTAGGTATTTTTTTTTTAATTTGTGGCAAGTATTACTGTATTCAGTATCTATATTTTATAAGTTTAACAACTAAAATTTTAATGTAGGTAATTGCCCATTTTTTTGTTCAGATGAACTTTTTGAACTTTTTGAAAAAATGTAATTGTGTTTGATATCTACCTGACTACCTATATAGGTAAATGTATATATTATGATTTTACTAAATTAAACATACATATTATTATATTTCGATTATTTTGCTTACATAGATAATAATAAATTAAATTATTAAATTATTTTTTACTCAATATAAGTTAATTGCCATTTCATATGTTTTGTACTGTAGTTATTAAAAGCTGTTTGGTGGTATTACTTTTCAAAACTCCTCGAGTTTTGTGATACAATTTTCTTCATTCTCCGGAAAAAGGATAAACAGCTTACTTTTTTACATGTCTATCATCATTCGACTATGTTCTCCTTGTGGTGGATTGGAGTGAAATGGGTGCCTAGTGGCTCTACGTTTTTGCCTGCAATGGTAAACAGTTTTATACATGTACTTATGTATTCGTACTATGCACTCAGTGCCTTCGGCCCCAAAATTGAAAAGTATTTATGGTGGAAAAAGTACTTAACTATACTTCAATTGGTTAGTATAAATATTATACGTATAATACTTATATAATTTAATTTATATAGTAAATAATGATTTAATGAACTCGTATATATTTTAATATTTAGATTCAATTTACCACTGCACTTTTTTTGGGTATCCATGGAATTAAATCTGGATGCAAATTTCCCATATGGATGCAATATTTATTGGTGATTTACATGATTTCATTTATTGTGCTATTTGGAAACTTTTACGCAAACGCTTATGTTCAAAAGGTAAAATCATATACATAAATACATTATACATAATTAGGTACCTACTATAAAGAATATC
The DNA here is from genome assembly GCF_005508785.2 of Acyrthosiphon pisum. Taxonomy (NCBI): domain Eukaryota; kingdom Metazoa; phylum Arthropoda; class Insecta; order Hemiptera; family Aphididae; genus Acyrthosiphon; species Acyrthosiphon pisum. The sequence continues at coordinate 28,417,343 of NC_042494.1, forward strand.
CTTACGTATAACCATTATACCTATTTATAAATACAGATTTTCTATATATATTTTAAATAGCACAAATAGGGACAGGAAAGTATCACCTTGCATTGTAAATTGTTGGGTATTAGTAGTAATAGTACTCCCCTCTGAAGTATGAAATTTTTACCTTTATGATAACAATATCAGCCTCTATTGTTTACAAATATGCCTCAACTGGTTGGGCCATTTTCCTATAAATATGAACTATCGTTTTCCTCCCCCAAAAAAGTTAGTTTCAACTTTCCTCCAAACATTTTTTTTTAACTAAAAATTATGTTCATTTTCCCCAAAATATTTATCTATTTAGCCGATATTTAAGTCTAGTTACCCCTTTTAGCTATTTACATTTTTTGGATAAAACAAAAGATGACAAAAATATTACACCTATAGTTATATAAAAAAATATAGGTAATAATTATTAATAGTTCAAAGGTAATATTTTTTATTATAGTTACCTAATAATACTAATATAATAAGACTTAAAAATTCATTTTTTCTATGTTCTTAATTCCTATTATTAGTGGAAAATAGTAGGTATCTTATTATTCCAGATAGACATTTTTCTCGATAAAAGTTAAAAATATTAAATTTGTAATCTAAAGATTTTCCTTACCAAACCTAAACATTGGTTAAGACAATTTTCTTAATTCATACCATGAATGGTTAGGTAAGGTGTACTCTCTTGTTTTGAAAATTGCTAATAATCCATTAGATACTGACACATATTTTTGGTGGCTAAATGAAAAATGATATGAAATATGCCGTTCTTGCATTTAATAGAGCTATTTTTTCATTATTCAAAGTTGTTACAGTCTTGTTTAAGAGGTACGAAATGTCTAGGTAGGTATACTTCATACGTTTCGTCGTTTTTTTATAAAATATCGATAAATGAGTTGCATTTATATTATAATAGTAGCTGACACGGTAATGCTTTGATATTGCTAGATTTTTGTGAAAGTTAAATTCTTTTTGGGTGTAACACGCTGTGGAAGCAATGTTTTTTTAAGTGTAAATTATATTATATTTTAATTTATAGCTATCCCGACCGCGTGAGATTCGCTTGTGATTATGTGATCAGTATATTATCGGGTAGCAATCCCGCGTGGTGTGAACGCAAGTGTATAATTTAACTCTAAAGTATCAAAAAATGCAAAAAATCGGTCTACCAAAACCGTGGTTCGAACTCGATTGATAAAATAAGGTGGTTCAATTCTAACTAAAGCTCACCCAACCACCCAATTCATCATTCAAAAACTGAAGAAAATATTTAAAACGCCAAACCACACATAGCCGCTCGCTTCGCTCGCAAATTTGAAATTATTTATATTTTATTTTATTGTTGTACCTATCCATTTCAATCATAGTCACTGATTAGTTAGTCAGTCACTATGTTCACAAAGATTTTTGAGTTTCACGATGGATCACAACTTTTTTTTGTTTATAAATGGTTACTATATTGGCTGTAGATAGTAATATTAATAGGACAAATTAGTAGAAATGTTGTGTGTATTAATAGTAAGTTGTCATTGGTTACTCGGGTAAATGAGGTAAAATAATGCATCAAATAAAGAACTATATCTTAAAAGCAATTGTATGTTTGTATCTTATATATTCAAAAACTACAGGACTGATATTGACGAAAATTTCAAAGATTATTCTTAGAGATATCATAAACGTTTTAAAAGTAAATTTAATTGCGATAAAAATATACTAAGTGCTAAATCCAATTAGCGACTTGTGGTTAACCGTATCTTTCGAATTATTTCACAAATAGCGAGGCACGCCAACGCCCGCGTCGATTTGCTCTTGAATTAAGGTACACTAAAACCTAGATACATCCAGTATAACCAGGTAATACAGCTAGTACAGGTATAAATGTTAATACATTATACATAAATATAGAAACATTATTTTGAGATACTTGATTCACAAAAAAAAAAATTAAAATTCAATATTTCATGTTAAATAAAGTTTATCCAAAATTAGTTTATATGTCCGTTAATCTTAATGCATAATAATATGTAATACTCGCAAACACATCTATGACCTGATTTGCATCAATATCAGACTCATTGGAAATAATCATCAATTGTTTTAAATGTCATGAGAAATTGTTGTTCTCAATCGATTTTTGAAAATGTTTAATGGTTTTGTGCTAGATACTAGTAGATTATAAGCGATTTAAAGAACCGTGTATACTGTATAATGCAGGGAAAATGCTCTGTAATCAGGAATTTTGGGTTTTGAGATAATTTTAGATTCGACCAAAGATAAATAATCACACATAATTATTACACTGTCATAGAAATTTGTTTTAGGTATACAACGACACAAGCATATTCATATACGCAATTCACGCAAATAGGGAGATTTAGGGGCTCCTCCCTCCCAAAAAAAGTCCATATCACTCCCAAACATTTCCTATATTTTGTTTTCAGCTTATTCAATATTATCAAACTACCTATCAAAGTAAGGCTTTAGGCCCCCAAATCCCAAACGCTATATTTTCGGTTATGGGCATATTAGTAACCTGGTTATTGAGTACCTACTACAATATACCTACTGTAATAATGCATTACCAGTTAAGTAATACGTAACTGGTACATGTGTAAGTACCTAGTACCTACATACTTTAGTAATAGTACTAATTATCCTGGATAATTTTTTACCCATCCACCCGGTCCCCACCAACCCACCATTTTAGGTTTGATATTCATTTAAACCACCTTAAGTGCGTACTCGGCGCCACTGTTATATAGGTATAAGATAAAATTTGATGTAGGTACATTTAAATGTATTATTGTAACTTGTAGTTTTCGTAATTTATTGAATTATTTTATATATATTTGGACAAATATTATTATTAAAAAAAAAAAAAATATTGATATAGTTGTAAGTATTTATGTAGTGTATTAACAAAGTGTACACTAAATGTGTACTAATGTTAAACCAATCGAACTTTTAACTTCATCTTTAAATTTACCACTCCTACCGCGTTTTTAAATAGTGTATTGGAAAATTGTTTGAAGAGCAAGATTTATATTTTACGGAGCATAATCGTGTTGCTTTTTTTTAGGTAAAAAGGTATAACGGGCGCAATCGTTCTGATTTGTTGAGCGCAATCGTGTTGCGTTTTTTGCAGTGTTTTTTTGCAGTACCATGCAGTAGCATGCTAGTTGTAGCGACGTTTTAGTAAAATGTTGCTTAGTAGTAGCGATTAACGTAGCGTCACTACAATACACATAATGTAGCGATATAGATACCTTAGTGCCCTAGTAATTTTTGGTTAGCGTAACGAAAATTACCATTACTTTGTCGCTACCTTCGACCTATTAGGTGATACTTAATAAATAGTATGATATATATCATATTTATTTATTTAAATTATAATAATAATGAGTATATTAATGCATTTTTCGCTTTTAATCCACGATTAACTCGCGTAGTTAAAACCTGTCCAGTGACCAAATTTAATGTTAAACCAGCACAAACTATAAACTACCAATTTTCAATTGGAACATTTTTAGGGGAGTAGCTGTAGCGCGTTAGCGCGTCACAAAAAACTTGTAGCGTCCCGACCACTGATTTTTTACACGTAAGAAGATAGAACGGGCACAATCGTGTTACACCCGAACCATAAAAAAATACAAAATAAACAAATACCCGAAAATACACAGGCTTAATGAATGCCTTGATATACTCAAACCCAGATTAAGCTATGCCCCCCTGGACCCCTCTTAATCCGGGCTTGGATATATACTATGTAATTCTAAATTTTTCCCTAATATATCTTTTCTTTTGAAATTATTTGCTAGGTACATTACCAAATTTGACTTCAACGCCAGAAAGCACATTTTAAGCTTTGAAAATATTAAAAAACTATTTACGAAACTTGTAACCAAGTATATACGTCTTAATGTCTTGTACTACTTAGGTACTATAACTCTCCAATCCAGATGATGTGATCAATGGTTTCACAAAAGACAAAAAAGACTGCTACATTTTATACTAAAAAAATATTTAATTTAACATTTTATAAATTTATCACACTTTCAATGCATACAAATCCTTCTTTATATCTTATTCTATAATTATAATATTATATAGGTACGTTTTTTTAAGTTAGTTGTTTTATACTATGAAAATATTTGATTTAAAACTTTAAACTCATTTCAAAAACTTGTTCCAGCCACTACCTTGCCTGCTATTGACCTGTATCTAATAATAGTAATTATAAATTTGTTATAGGATACTACAAAAAAGACAGACATCTATAGAAATTACAAGTACACGAAAAATTTAGCATGTGAATCGACAAAAAATAACTAACTTATACTTTGTATTTTTTATTATTATTATTATTATTATTATTATTATTATTATTATTATTATAAACAAAAGTGTATAAGAACTGAAAACAATGTATATTTATTTTAAGATCATTTGTTTTGGATTTTTTCAGCCTTGACTTTTGTATTAATCGCAAACAAAATTTGAGCATATAATATGTAACTAAGCTACTTAGCTAAGGCATTTAACTACATATTTATTATGTATATAGACATAGTATACATTTACCGACTAAGTACATTTGTGACATGTTTTTATAAAATTATAAACAGTTTTCTCCATTGATATTTATACTTGTTCTATTCCTATACACGATTATTCAAATTAACTATATATTTTTTTGAAATAATTCAATGCTAATTAGGCGTAAGAATAACATAATTTATCGTTATAGTATGGTATACCTACCTATTATAGATCTTATTTCTACAAACTTACTAGAATGGTAATTTAAGAGAAATATTAATATGTAATCACTCATTTTTCAAAAACCTCTCTTTTATACCTAATTATTATTAATTACATCTTGGTTTAAACTGTAATGCGCTATTATAACATTGATAACAAATTAACAAATATCATATTGGTACATTTAAATCTTAAACTACCATCGAACCGAACATTTCGTTTTAATTAAAAATATCTGAAATTTAATATCTAATATTATTACTGATAACTTTTCATTTGCAAATTTAAATAAATATCTATGAACGTTTCCAAAGTAGTAGGTAAACTAATTATAGGTACCTAGCTTATTTTTTTTTAAATAGGTAACTACGTCTTACATTATATATTATAGATTGTAAAATTTATTTGTACAAAATAATAATTGTTTTATAGTTTTTTCGTATAAGATAAATAATTAAAGAAACATTATTATTATTTATTTATTACTGCAACATACTTACAATTTAATGAGATGGCAAGAATCTGAGAATCAAGCATGGATAAGCATCACAAAACGTGAAATAGGTCTTCTATTCGATTCACAAACATAATATGAGATGTATAAATCGTTTTCTAAAATTTAACTTGATAGTTGGTACCAACTACTAACGGAACACTAAGAAACCTGGAAACACACTGTACCTAACCTATGCATGACTATACCTTATTAAAATATAATAATTAGAAATATGCGTTTGTAGAAATACGTATCCCTTTTATAGCTTATTATAGAACATAGCGTTCTTATTACAAAGTTTAAATTACTCATTATACTCATTAGGTATATACTAACGACTTCATTTTTGATTTTTAAGCTCTTTTTTGACCTTATTATATACATTTTTAATATATGATTTCCACCAGTTACATTTTGTACATTTCATCATGATATTTTTTAAATTTTTATTGACTAATTAAATTAATTAAATATGTAGTTCTTTTTTTTCTTTTCTATAAAACTATATATTTTTATACTTTTTAAACTTTTAAATTGCAATGCATTTTTCAAGATTTATATATATTTTTTAAAGGTTTTTTAGAGCATTAAATTCACAACCCCAATGATAATTACATGTTTATTTTAATATATATACGTAGACACGCAGTATACGCACGGCACACCCTCCTAATATCCTGCTTGTTACAACTTACAACCCGCGGTGGTTAATAATATATATTATATAATAATATTATATTATTATAATATTATACATTTATACTTAATGCACCGTAGGTACTGCAGCGGCTGAGCATGCGCAATAGTTTTTTGAACATTGATCTTCTCTCGTTCGCCGGTACGGCGGTCGGCGTCGGAGTGTTTATAAAATAGTACGCTGTAGTACACACGCCACTTTATAGTATCGTACTCATTATTATACGTTTTACTTCGTCTTACGTTTCCGTACACATTTGAAGAAAAAAAAAAGTTGGTTTGGTTTTGTTAAATAATTATTATTATATCGTTTATTGCCTGTGTACGCCTTTACACAGACCATTCATTTTTTTTTTTATTCAGTACCAATAATTATTATAGTCCATGCAATATTAATATACATTATATAATTAAATATAACAGTCTTATACGTTTCACGAACACTGAAATATATAGTACCTACAATACAAATTACAATGTACACAGCACAAAACGAGTGAGTTTTTAACACCTATAGCTATGTTATTCTATCTATTCGAAGTATTTCGAACGTTACATAACGAAGTATATAATTTATAGCAACAATATTTATTTTTTTATAGTTTTTTTTCATAGTATCTACGTAGTTTGTCAGAAACATATTTAAGAATTATAATTAAAATAATAACGACATTTGATCACTTAGATACCTACCTATATACATATATATTAGTCATTGATTTAATATAGTGTGTATGGTAAGGTAAATTAGTATATTATATACAGGGTGCATTTCAATCATTGTATACTTGGTTTTATGATAACGGATTATAAATATGAAAAATCGCCGTTGCTTTATTTTTCATGCGAACAAATTAATTGACTAGGTTTTTCAAGTCTCAAATTTCCTAGTGTTTAGAAGACGCTACACCCACATATATTCTTGCAGTCTTAACGCATAACATGGCAAATGTTATAATCCGTATCTCTGTTATTAATATTTGAGTAAATTTACGTATTATCAATTTTAAAATAAAGAAGATCGTCCTCGGTTTTTTTACATTTTCATTTTGAAGCAAGTTATGAGCATTTTAAAGTTTTAAATTAAACATAGACCACACAATATGTGGGTAGAAGGTATAACGTCCTATTAAGTCTACATTTTTAACTCATTATAGTGGTATTAATATTATTGTTTGTTACATTTATGACTGTAAAATGCCTATACAGAGCGCCGTCTAATACTAGTTATACCTCGAAACCTCCTATTAGTATTATAATACAAGTCATATAATATGTTGCGTCGTTGGAATTAGACAAATTATTACTGTTAGGATTAAATTAAAGAACTTTTTTCTATTTTAAAAGTGTAGAAAATAAATGTTTCATGAAATATTTTTTGATGTGTGTGTTGGCCGTTGGGGGATGATGATCAAAATCTAAACTTTCCTAGTTTGGTTTTACTATTGTATTATATCTAGGTACATTTTTAATTTTTCAATTATTTTAAATCTTTTTTATTAATGATGTATGATTAATTAAAATTTCTTTAGAGAATTTACAGTATTCCGTTTGGATTATAACTTATCTACATTATTTGAACAAGTGGAACACTTAAATCAATGGACCGAATCACTGAGCGGTAATTTTGTTTGATGTTGGTCATAATTAAATTGAAGTTTAAAGAATAAAGAAATATTAAAATTTAATACAATGTGCTTCGTGATATTATTTTAGATTTGTGACAATGTGTATTTTTATTGTTAATATAGATACCAGAACCAGAGGATGGTGGATGGTCAATTCGGTTTTTACTACATTTACCATAACCCTTTGTTATCTTCTAATAGTATGGCTGACTCCACGGTTCATGAAAAATCACACAGCATACAGTTTAAAAAATATTCTAATAATGTACAATATAATAATGATAATAGCAAATTTATTCATTATAATAGAAGTAATAAAAATATTACTTCATGTCTAATTAGTATCTAAAAACTAAAAATATATTTCCAGTTGGTATTGATGACTACTAAATTAAACTATAGTTGGATGTGTCAGCCGATAACCTATGTCAATGCAGAAGCTGAGCTTAGGGTAAATTTATGTTGATAATAATTAATTTTTCATTTCAATCCCAACAGATAAAATAACTTATCTTGAAATACTATGTAAACAAATTATGAAGGGGTACCTATTAAGTTATAATTTAAGTATTTAACTCTGGCATATTGATTTTGGATACAGTTAGAAAATATAAAAGTATTTTTAATAGGTTTTCTATATGAAAATTACATGTTATACTTACCTAGTTACCTATTAGTTTTATTATGGATTAAATATTTTATTCCAGTTGATTTGAGAAAATATTTGTAATTAACTTAATGAAATGACAGAAAATAAAAAGATATATTTTGGCTGGTTGAAAGAAATATATAGTTGTATTAGAATATAAAATACTTAACTTGAAATGTGTTTAATTCAAGTTAACACTAAATTATATAATCAATTAATAAGACATTTTAATTTAATATATTTGTTGCAGATAGCAACGGCAGTATGGTTGTATTATATAATTAAATTTTTTGAATTATTGGACACTATATTTTTGATGCTCCGGAAGAAAGATAATCAACTGTCATTTCTTCATGTTTACCACCATTCAACAATGTTCATATTCTCATGGCTAGGAACAAAATATGTACCAGGCGGCTCTGCATTTCTACCAATATTAATCAACAGTGCTGTACATGTCATAATGTATTTTTACTATACATTAGCTGCAATACAATGCTCAAAAATCTTTAAATTCAAAAAATATGTTACAATCATTCAATTGGTAAAAATAATCATTATTTAACCATAGTTGTAGATCAGATATAATATATTAGTTATAAAGTAATACAGTAAAACTCACTTAAGACCCTGTTTCCTGACAGTCACTGGAAATTTACTACACTAGTTAATGACTGCATAAGACAGCCTTTTGAATTAGTCTCATGTAGAGCGATAAGCAAGTTTTACTGCATTAATATTGATACATTATTTTACAATTTTTGAAGAAGTTATATTTATATTGTGTATTTCAAAGTATTAATTCAATGATAAGTTTAAAGTGTATTTGAGTTTTGAGTATTGACAATTATTTATTTTTTTTTACCCTTTGTTGAGATTTTAACCTTAAATTATATGTCTCGACACTTATCATACATAAAATTATTAAATGTTTAAGCCTGATAATAATATAAAATAATTAATTATTTATCAATACATAAAACTTATTGAATATGATTAGGGATAAGTATTTAAAACGCCTGTTCTCATTTCAGCTTTTTCAAATTGGTATTTAGAATGAAAAAAGTAGTTATTAAGGGATTAATTAGCTATGTCATACATAAATATTTAAAAATTCTCATATTTCCTCTATATCAGAAATATAATTTTGACATAATTTTTGAAATAATGGTGTAAAATTAAGTAACTACAAACAAATATTCATTTTTTTTAAATAGTTCAATATAATAATGATAATAGTTGTTTATTTTGTACCCAAATATAACATGAACATAATATCAAACAACAAATAGCATACTTACACATAACCTATAAGCATTAGCTTGTAATGGTGATGTTAAAAATAATTCTATAAATATAAAATATATAAGACAAAATTAATATATAAGATTTTTAATAATATAAGTGTTTTGATGGCTTTTACTTAATTATTGTCACTCCTACTAATTTTTAAGTCTTTATAATCTCATTTCCTTTATTACATTTTGATAATTTTGTGTTTAGGCTCAGTTTTCATTTGCTCTACCATTAGGCATAAATGCCATACAAAGTGGATGTAATTGGCCGTTATGGATGAAATATTTATTTGTCTTTTATATTATTACAATGTTGGTTTTATTTGGAGACTTTTATAAGAAAAATTATATTAAAAAAGTATGTAAAATAATTATATGATCACTTATTTAATAACTTTAATAACTTATATTTGAGTGTTGTATAAGCATTAAAATAAAATATTTTAACTAAATAGATACATCATTTTTTTTTATAGGTAAGCAATAATGAAAATGAAGTTGGACAATGTTTAAAGAAATTGTGATTTTCTTAATCAATACATTCAAGTAGGCCTAAGAAATATTTTTGTTTATAGAAATTAATGTATAAAATAATGAATTAGAGGTGACATTACAATAACTTAATATATGTAATAACTATTTTCCAATCATGTGATATTTAAATATTTTTTTAGTTAAAAATTTGTATTTTATCTATTATACTATCTACACTAAACATTTTGACTTGGTAATACTAAATTATAAACATAAAGTTTTTGGCTAGTTAGTTAATGTTCTTCCATTTATAAATATGTCTCTACTGTAATAATTATTATATTTTATTATTTATTAGTTATTAAGAGGATATGATACCCACATGTGTTGTCTCCGTCTTACAAGTGCGTAACATGGAAAATTTTATGCTCAGCAGAACACGTGTAGCTCCGTTAATTTAAAAATTAGAGTGAATTATTTACCTCTTATAAAATCTAAAGATATGATTATTATCTAAGCAACTTCAAGGGCTTTTTAGTATA
>NC_042494.1:28428049-28438407 GCF_005508785.2 Acyrthosiphon pisum
TAATTTTTAAACTAACGACCTACACGTGTTCTGCTGAGCGTACAATTTGCTATGTTACGCACTTGTAAGACGGAAACAACACATGCGGGTATAAGGTCCTCTTAAATGTTATTAAATCATTTCAAGTGTTTATAGTTTTTATAATGTAAAATATAAATATTTTTTTAAAATATGGTGTTAGGTTATTAGAATATTCAATATACATTTGTTTTGCACTTTATTATATTATGTATTTTGTAATTTCTTTTACTTATTGACTTTGTTATTAGGTACCTAACAAATAACAATAAAATTGTTGTAAAATATTTATTGTACCTATTGATTTTTCCGTTTATTAGTTTTTCATCAATACAAAAATAAATAATACAAGTAACATGTATACTCTATTAAAGTAATTGACCATACGTACACTACTTGGCAGTGACCATACAACACCCATCTATCATCCCCACTGAATTCTAACATCTGTATATCTCCTGTGTAGAAAAACCATTACTCTGCGCCAAAATTGGCTACCGAGTAAGCTTCTGAATAATGTGTAAGTATCACTGCATAAATAATTATTGAAATAATATAAGTTTCATTATTGATCCTAATAACAATTAACAGTGTTGTTTATTAAGTGCAAAGTAATAGATACTCTAGTAATTTTAAATGTAATGTTTCTTTTCTTTTGAGTTTGATTTCGAGATATTATATACATTCAGTTGTATTAACAATGTAACATAGTTATTATTAATTTATTAAGTGTAGTAATAAATAAAAAAAAAATAGTAAAGTTGATATAGATGAATGGTTAAATTGTTAAAAAATTAAGTAAGGTTAAGTGATATTGCATCTATTCTCTATTCCGTATTCACTCATAATATCCCAAAAATATTTTATGCCTCCATATGCTGACACTCTAATAACCGCATATCTGTACCTCACAAGATGGTCACAGCTGGCAAAAGGTTAGAGACATCACTTTAATATGATACATTCATAACTAACTAATAGCTAGAAAATTAAAATAAATAAGTTAAGATTCAAAATCCATACAAATATAACCTCTTTTTACAATGAAATCTAGAATCTATAAAAAAATAATACCAACAGTGAATTAAGTAAAAAATCGAGGACTGGAGGCTGGAGCCCATGTCTAACACAAATTAAAAACGGTAACTACAGATTATTTCTCCTCAGACCACTATTAAAATAACACATCCCATATCAAATTAACTTACAATACACATTTCATGTACATATCAATTTAATCTAACGTGTTTTACTAGAATTCAGTGATGTGTGATGCGGCCAAACCAGTAGTATTCTTGTCTATGGGCCAACCCTCCAAGCATTTCAGTTTATCTGCATAAATTATTTAACACAGTCATCGTGATGAATAGCTATTAATTTTAACTTTATTAAGACTTAAAATACCAACCTTAAATAATTAAATAGCTAAAACACAATACTCATCAATCTATAATAAATTAAACTCATAGCATCCTGTTAGATAAATAATTATCCTTCTTCTCACTCTCAGAAATGAAAATATCAAAATAATTTGGCCTACAGATCTACACTAATAATGATTCTCTAGTTGGGTCACACTGACTCACACTGCAGAGTGGATTTTTATTAATGTGAGTATTCTAGTAAGTATTTGTAAATAATTCAATAAAATATCGTAACTCATCATACTTGCTGATAAAACATTTAGTAGAGTTTGTAAATAATAATCATAATAAACGCTATTTATAATAAAAAAAAAATCTTTATTAGTATAAAGATTATGATAGGTTGGAGGTACATCATACATCTAAAACTTAATTTTTGTATATCCTGTACCTACATCTACCACAAAATTAAATAAAAAAGATTACCTATTACGAAAAATATTATATTATACTAATGGCTTAAGTCTGCTCAATTATACACATTAAAACCATTTCGTACATAAAAAAAAAAAAATCATAATCGTAATCATTATAAATGAATGTAATGTGTGAATTATTATTAGGTATGTGCAGTTATTTACTTGTTCCAAAATTTAGCTCCGCTAGGTTTTATTCCTTTAACACTTTTTTTTGTAGGACCGCTAGTATCCACTGACATTTCTTCATCTTGTATTTGGGTTCTAATTGCTTTTTTCACGCTAGCAACTTCATTGTCGACAGCAGCACGGTGTTTCAGTACATCTTGTTTAGTTCGATTAGCATCAACAATACGAGCTTGAACTGTAGAAAGAACATTCTCACATGAATCACACCACTGCTGTAATGTGTCTATCATGTTGTCAATATCGTTAGATCCAACGTCCCTGCCAACTGTCCAATCTACTTCCAGATAATCACTCTGTTGGTCAAGTTCGCCAGAAACCACGTTAGAATAGATCGCTTCAATGATTAGGTCCTCCAAGTCCCTGACATTATCAACATTCAACTCTTTCAAAAGAACATCATAGGGTATTCTTTTCATTTTATTGGCTAATGTAACAATTGTTAAGTATTGCAGTTTTTTCATCTGGGGTTCACTGAGTTCTGGCAAATATTCTTTTTTGTCCAAATAATCCAAATACGTACCTTGTGAAAACATACGTAATGCATGTAGGTATGGTGCATGAGGTGTGGTCTCCAGTGCAATAACGTTGGGGCATTCTAAGAGTTCTGCAAACACAAATGTGTCAACACAATCCAACGCTTGTTTAATAACTTCCACTAAGCTGTCACCTTCTAATTTTTGAGCTTGTACAACAAACTGTTGCAGAGGTTTTTCAATTACTTTTTCTTGAGACATTGCAAAAAGAAGTTAGAATTTATAAACTTAAGACTTTAGTACAAACTGGTGATTATTACAAGGAATACAATAGGTATAGTTAATATAAAATTAACTTTAAAGTTAGAATTATTATTTATTCATCTCAATTGCCAATGGCGTATTGGCGTAATCACTAATCTCTATTCGGCATTCACAATTGATAAAGGTTCCTATCTATGGCCGGCCATCACAGTTTTCATAGACATAATAGATTATAATATCATCTATTATTATTATAATTATAATATATTATTATGTTTATGGTTATAATAATATTAAATATATCGATATTATTTTGGAACTTACAACCATAGATTTATTATCTATGCTTAGAAAGTTAGAACCAACTAAGAGTTGGTACTTCTTAGTTCATGGTTATTATATAAATCTGCTGAGATCGATCTATGAACCTAAGATCATTTGATTTTTTTGTGGCCCTTAAATAATAAAAGTTTGGATACCCCCGATCTTAGGTATTTTGTTTAGAACATTCAGGACCAACTTTTTCTCGTTTCGTTAGGCAACCACACTATCTAAAGCCGTACTGGCCAATGGCCATTCATATGTCACGTAGCTAGTTGGCCGGAGTGTGGGGCGCTGGTCTATGATGATTTCCAACATTTGAAACGAATAGAAACTTTAAGAAGAAGAAATCAATTTTAATTTTATTAATTATGCTAACCACCACGATTTAGAGAAGACTTCTTTACATCATGATGATAACTTACTATAATGAGTAATTAATACTAAATAACGTATTAACATCCAGTATAATAGTGTACTATACGTCTATACCACAGACTAAGGTTAGACATGACTAAATAAACTGGCATGTCAGTTCGTCAAGCCCGGATTAAGGGGGGGGGGGTCAGAAGGGGCACGGTCCCGGGGTCCATTGATTTTGAGGGCCTATTTTTATCCCCAAAATATTCATTTTGTAATGCGTACAGAAGTTTTCAAAAAAATTAAATAATTTTAGTTTTAATAGTAATTATAAAACAAAAATGTTCTTAATTTTATATCATGAAAAATGTTTAAATTATAATAAATATAAAAATGTTTATAAAATGAGAGTTGTGAACTACATCAACTACAAACTTTATTATCCATGATTGACGATTGTAAATGGTTATTTAGTACTTAATAATACAATTTAATACAGTCGTAAAAATTTAGAGATACAATTTTTTCAAGTTATATTTGAAAGGGGGCCCACTAAGTGTATGGTGTCCCGGGGCCCAATTAATTCTTAATCTGGGCTTGCAGCTCGTTACGCTGCGCATAAAATTGTGTTAAAATGTTCCCCAGACTTAGAATAAACGCTAAAATATTGTAAGCTATTAAAATAATAATCTACATTATTAATTTTATATTATTCTTTCCATGTCTGGGGAACATGCGCGACCATAGCGAAAATGAAATTTTAGCTGACATGCCTGTTTATTTCTGTTTATTTAGTCAAGAGATTAGCTATATCTAAACTATATATATATCTTAGCTCGTAGACCTTATACCCAATTGGTGGAGGGGGGGGGGATTGCAAAAATGTCTTAGCACCCCCAAGTTATAATTTAGCACCCCTTGTTTTTTAGGTTTAACTATCATTATTATAGTGAAATACCACCAATTATTTGTTTTTAAAATATAAAAAATTATACAACAACCAAACGTTTTAGAGGTGTAGTTGCGCCTATGAATAAGTAGTAATAGTAGTATACTAAGGTCTATGGTGCATATTGCATACATAAAATTATAAAAATGTTTATAAGTAAATATTGCATACATAAAATTATAAAAATGTTTATAAGTAAATAAGAAAATGATATTTAGAAAAAACGATTACAACATCATGCCGAGCCTCCGGCAAAATGTAAGCAAATCTATCAGCTGTTCTGTTGTAAGTTCTATCACGGATATAATATAGTATATACAGGGTGTCCCGTGAGGATATACCAATTAGCCGTAGAGGGGGGTTCGCCGCCCGGACAAAAACCGTTTATTTGCCGTTTTACCTTTAAACTAAAAAAATTATTAAAAATCATGAGAATATGAGATTAATGAAAATAAAATGTTGAAATGTCAACATTTTTACAAAAATAAACTATAAAATGGTCATGTTCAATTGTTTCAAAAATAAAAATAAAAAAATAACTTTTTTGACTTTTTACCAAAAAATTTAATTAAATTAAAAAATAAAATATGACGTGTAGTCCGTGTCTCTGTGAGTCTAATAAAAAAAAAAACAGATTTATCATATTTTATATCATTTATGATAAATGATAATATATTTATTATCTCAGGAGACATCCCAATGGATAAATCCTCGCGGAACACCCTGTATAGTCGAGTCGCCTCAATTTATATTATGGATTGATGGAATATATTATAATCATTGTTCTTCAATAATCGTGGTTCTGTGGTTTAGAACATTGTAGTTTCATCGGTCTGCAACCGCGGTATAGGAATAAAATAGAATTTTATTTTTTCTTCACATCGATGAAATACAAGTGATAATATATTAAACGAGTATACGACCACTGATCAGTGATTACAATTTACATATAAATCGGTGATCACCGATACCGAAGTGGAATTACTGAATTATTTATTTGCCTTCCGTTTTGCAATTTATTTTCAGGCATTCTCTTCCGTCAATAGTGTATCGTCAACCAGATTAATCATTCGAAAGGGACCGACTTTAAGCTTTTAAGATAATTCCATCAAAATCTTACGGTTTTCGTCAATATGGAGGACGACCTGCCATCCAAGTATGAAGTGATCGTCATTGGCACTGGTAATATATTCCATATGTGTATAATTATTTTCAGAATTTTGAGTGTATACACCTTAATCATAATTTGTGGATATTGGCATTTATTTTTATTTATTTGTTCTACCCTTCTTTACGTGGGTAGGTTGGGCACCGATGGTTGATAAATAATATAAGTGTTAAGGAGGTCGATGAAGTAAATAAATGTTGATTTCAATTCACCAATATAATTGCCTATACAGAGTTACAATTTGTTTTTTTTTTTTACGTGTATTACATTACCTATGTAAAGCATATTATTTTTACTTTAAGAACAATTTGTTTTTTTTTTTTCATTGTTTTGTGAATATTTAAAAATAATTGCAATTTTCTATAATATAAAAATGACAGGGTTATATAATTTTATAATGAATAGTCAATACCTACTACTGTTTGTATAAAATATCATCTTGTAAATAACTGGAAATTTAATATTTTGTTTGACACAATTAAAACCATTAGCTCAGATAGGAATAGTAATTTAAATTTTCACTAAGTGATAATAATATAATATACAAATGCTTGAATTAAGTTTAAATGGTTGTATAGGTACTATGTAATTTTTGATTTAAAAAAAATAGTAATTTACATTTTACTATAATATGGAATCTAGAATTTATTATAATATAATACTTATTTAATAATATTAAGGGCGTTGGATGCAGTGATTTTCTGTTTTTGTCTAACACACGTTGAACATACAGTGGTCGCCGCTTATAGTGATCGCATTCATTCAAGAGTACTTTGATCATTATAACCGGAAATCACTATAAGCGGCGACCCGAAAAACAGGTAGAAAAAAACGTTAAAATAATTAAATATTACGTAATAATAACGACCTAAACTGACAAAAATTAAGGCACTTCTAGTTGTTCAATTTAATAAATTAAAAAATGTTTGAATTTCTATACAAGTTTACTTTGCATCGGTCAAAGTACTTTTTTAATTGTAGCAATGAGTTGCACAATTTTATGAGAATAAATATTTTAAATTTTATAAATTTGTCAATTTTTAATATCAAATATATAAAAAAAATGCTTCAACCGATGCAAAGTAAACTTGTGTACCAATTTATATATCTTAACATTTATTAAATTGAACAACTAGAAGTACCTACCTTAATTTTTTTCAGTTGCTTAGGTCGTTATTCCTATGTTCCACGTATGTCAGACAAAGACGGGCAAATCGCCGCATCCAACGCCCTTAATTAAATAATAATATATATACTTGATTCTAATCACACTCAACAGTTACAGTTAAAAACTGTTTTCAGTTATTACTCATTAGCTAGCAAAAAGTTATCAGTCCTATTATTACTATCAAATATTGAATTGATAGATTATTTTTAAGCATTTAATGTTTAGATAGCCTACAAAAAGTATGTTTCATATATTCGATTATTTCAACTATAAGTTTTTAAATTATCATCAATTCCCCCGTTAGGAAGGCTTCTTGACAAATGTTTAGAACATTTTGTAGATTTAAAATATTAAAATAAAGTTATAGGTTATTATTGAAAATATTAAAACCCAGAAAGTTGCCTTTAAAATGTAATCATTAATATTTAGATATAATGTAATAATTAGGTACCTACTTCAAACTATGAAAAAACACCAAGATTTTTTATTTGTTAATTTTTTATTTCTCGGTAAAAAGAATACTGGGCCCCACTGAGACTCTTGTGTGGGGGCCCAGGAGTCTAATCTATAACTTAAACATATATATTTTACTATAAATTGATAAATAATTTGTACAATTTGAAAAATTTAACTAACAGCTTTTGAAGTATATAAACTTTTAACTATATTATACAGTACTTAAAGGAAACTTAAAACTTAACTTAGGCCCGTTTCACATAGACGCATATCATACGCGAGGTATCGTACGTGCACGTTTTAATTTACATTGGTTAAATTCATATGCGCCACTCCGACAATGGCGCGTTTCCCTCGCCGGTATGGCACGTATGAACTTGATCAATGTAAACTAAAAACACGCACGTATGATACCCGTTCATGTGAAATGGGCCTAAATTCAGACTTAAAGTTTAGAAATTATTGGTAACAATATCACAATCGAAGTTTGATTACCATTACAACATTACTATATTATATTTGAGATAACTTAAGTAATAAAATAATTGCCCTATAAATACCTTGCATCCTATTGTATGTTTATATTATTACATTAATTCTGTGCTCGAATTAGGAGGTTCGCAGAGGGACGGAGCTCCTCTACTATTTTTATTTTTTATTTGTGTATTCAAACTATGGCACAAACTAATACCCAAAATAATTTTTATTAAAATGTAGAATGGATCTAAATTGTTGTCAATGATATACCTACCTAATGAATTTTACATTTTTTAATGTAAAAAATATTTTTATCTTTTCTATGGTTTAGACCAGTAGTGTTCAACCTGTTTGACTCACTACCCACTGTTTTTGTAACATTATTTTCACGACCCGTGTCAACTTTGTAGGCCATGAAATAAAAAAAAAGGCTTTAGCTAGTTTGCTAGTCTTGTGTAATTTCCTATGCATAAGTGTGCCCAAAACATTTCCAAAGAAGTTTCAGTATACATTTGTTTAAGATTTTGGGATCATAAGTAAGCTCAATTTATTGATTTTCTATGTTAGTAGATATTTTATCTGTCATTATATCTACTGTAGAATATGGTTCTTCAATTCATTTATAACTTATTCAAATTCATAATTCATAATTTTATAAACTTATTTTTTTTTTAAATAAAACGCGATCCAAAATTGGGTCTGTGTTCAGTAATTTTTCAGTAGTTACACAAATTGTTGGATTGAACTCCTCTACTTAATAATTCCCAATTTTCCCTAGCACTGTACATTACATTTGTATACAGTTTTATTTTTTTTGTATCATATTATACCTACCACTGTAATGTATAGGATTTGAATTAGAGGAAATGTAAATAATAAAAATTCACTTTAAATAAAAAAAGGCATTTTATATGTAGCCAGGAAATAAAAATTAATTTTAGTTTCAAAATGAAACATGTGTAAAAACAGTGTCTACAAAAATTGTATACATTTGTTATGTTTCTATTAATTAATTATTTTTTATTGAAAATAAATGTACAAAACATCATAAGTATTTAATTTATCACCTGTAAATATAGTATTATATTTATTAAAAAATAGAAAATTATGAATTGTATTAGTTTTTAAATGCACCACTCATAGTCATTTTTATTATAATATAGTATAATATACTATAATAAGTACCTATATAAATTAAATTATCAATATTACTTCTAAATAAAAAATCCATTTTGATAATTATTTTTTCATTTAATCAACTAATCAAACAAAAATTCTGTTTTTTTTATAATATCTATTATTTTATTCTGAATATAGATGTATTAAATATAAATTTTCTTGTTAAAACTTCATTGAATGGTTGTGTAATCAGAAATTATATGGTCTATTGGTCATGGTGACGAGAAAGTGAATTTCCATTATGTACTATGTTTTATTTCACAAAAACTAAATAAACCATAAAATAAAAATGCATGTTTTCTCTTTTATGGATCACTAAAAACTCAAATTGAATTTGTAACTTAGTTTTCACATACATCAAATAAGTATAAATTAATTTTGTTAATTAATTATTATTATTATATAAATGTATAATATTATGACTATGTGTGTATTCTATTTGAACTCCAATTAATATTGGTGATTTTTTTTTTTATTAACTTCTAGTTTAACTATGATAGCTCAACAATTACAAAAATGTACTAGTATAACATTAAACATTACATTATGATATTAACTTAAAATAATTATATAATATTACGAATTGAAGACCTATAAGGTACAATAATTACATTTACATATCTGGTGATAAAAAATATTTTAATTTAATTTAATTCTGAGATAAGAAAGGTAATCGGAGTATCGGACTATGGAACAAACTGTTTATTTAGAACAGCTGTAAGGAGTGCAATAATATTGGTGATATTTTGTATTTTTGGTAATTATTATTCTCTACTGATGTTCAGTACTGATGTACATTATGAATATTGTAAGATTTGACTTTATATTGTACTTATATACTCGATACTTATATCATATACTAAGATAGATTTATCTTAATATTATAATATTAGATGAATATTGGGATAACTATAATCTATACTCTGTTCAAAATAATATCATGACCCGGCGGAAGAGTTGTGCGCACGGGCATGGCTTTATTCCGTGGGAGCACCTGACGCGCCACTGTTAGTGGGTACGGCGTCTGACCGTCACGGAACGAAAATTGGTTGCCGTCAATTAATGATCTTGTTTTGAACAGAGTATATACCATTGGTGTGACTAAGCATTAGGTTATACGCAGTAAATTATTCATTTAAGCGCCCAGGGATATACACTCAGCGTTTATACTACTGAGTACTGGTTTTAATAGAACCCTGTAGCTGTGTATCATACATATATAACAATTTTATATTTATGAATTATTTGTATGTTAATGCCTATCAATTGGTATTGTAAAAAATGATAAACAATTATATTAAAAAAAAAGGAAAAACTATTCTGATCCCTGCTCTTTGCCTAGGATCAATATTTTTATATAAATTGTTACTGTCAATATTATCATTATACATTAAACAATATTTTTGAAATTTACTGAGAATTCAAAAATTTTCTATTTTTAACATTGTAAAGCTAACCTTAATGGAAAACTATATGAGCTTTAGTTGTTATTTTTG
>NC_042494.1:28438507-28439652 GCF_005508785.2 Acyrthosiphon pisum
CGGAGCATTAAAGTTAAAAATTGGAAGAAAATATAGAATAATAAATTAAGATACCATTCAAAAATTATAATAAAAATAATATCAGTGTTCGATCACCCATACTCTGTAGTATTCTTGACTTATAAACGATGGAGTTTTTAATTCATACTATGTTTTGATTTTATTATTTTCATAACTATTATTATTATTATTATTATTATTATTATTATTATTATCAAACAGATTTCTGATTTATAAAATGTGACTATTTCATAGACTATGAAAGAATATTAATTGATATGTTATATTTTGAATTATTATGATTATTTAAATAAATATTTTTGTATAATATTATAATACAGCTTAAAATGTAAAATGGCAACGTTGAAGAGTTTTTTATGCTCAATCGTGTAGGGTTTCTTTTACATTCCGATTTCCTTTGATACACCGACAATTTGGCTCAATCGTATCGCTATAAAGGTGTTTTATGCTCATTCGTGTCTCAGCTGTTGTGTGGTAGTGTTTTCACTTATAGCCGTCCGCCGTCGGGTCTGCAATCCACAGCAGGTGGATTGCCTACCTGATTGACTTTTGCACATTGTCTGGAAGTATTTGAAGTCGGATTAACTGTGTGTAGCCACTTGAAAGTTAATCGATTTTGACTTGAGATGACTGACTAGCTAGAGTGCTAGACACTTCAACACGGTTTTCGACATTACACTTTTTACACAAGAAAAACACTGGACATGTGACGGCTCATACCACTCTATCCGTTGTATAGGTGGATTGCTCATTTTGGTTTCGTGCAGGTTTTTGCATTTTTTTCACGTTTTTTTTTTCATATAAATATATATACGACACTATAGTTAAATGTTTTTATGTATTTTATTGGTTAATATATTATGTATCTATATGTTATTTATTTTATTAGGAATTATAATTGCACATTTCCCAAAATGTTTTGTTATATATATAGTTATATAAATACATATTATATTTGTTTGTAAATTGTATTTATATTGTAGATAGTTTGTATTTTTCGTAAATTATTTCGTATGTTATGTGATAGGGTATTCACTTATAGCCGCTCAACGTCGGGTCTGCAATCCACAGTAATAGGTAGATTGCCTACTTGATTTGCTGTAGCATATTGTCTGCGATCCGAC
>NC_042494.1:28439702-28446215 GCF_005508785.2 Acyrthosiphon pisum
GGCAATCCACCGTAGGTGGATTGCATACCTGGTGATATACGCTTCTCATTATGTCTGCGATTCGATTGCCTATCTATGTGATTTGATGACTGATAGCTAGATAATCGAATACACCAATCGACTCTACACTTTTTAACAACACAGGAGATCGTATCCAGCCTATCCATTTACAACGTTTGTGACGGATTGCTAGACGCTCTAACTTTTAAACATTCCCGTAAAAACGTCAAGCCTTATCTCCAATCCATATCACTAATCCTTATCACAAATCCTACATTTTCGTCTTACAACTTTACTGTCGTGACTTTTATAATTCCAACGACATTGTCTCCAAAATCGGTATCCACTTTCAGCGAGTCCAACGGGCCCCGAGTTACACTTAGAGCTAGTTTTTAATAAAATAATCCCAATACTATAATAGTTTAGAGGTTACCTATATATTAAAAACAAATTGTACGAATGTTTTCCGATATTTTATCATAGTTAACAATATTATTTAGTTCGTGATAGGATTATTACATGTTTCGAACAACTTAGTTTGAACTAAATGTCAAACTTAAATGTAAATACTATTGTACTAAAATTAAAAATTAAATTAGAAAAAATATTTTACATTATACTTCTCGAATATGATATATTTATATAGATAGTCGAATTTTATTTCTCGGAACAATTCATATCTACACGCCGATAAAACAAACACAAAAGAAAAATATCAGGTTGCAGTTAACTTGAAAGTTGAAACCCAACGGTTGCCGTGCCATATTCAATTTTAACGTTTATTTTAATACTAATCATAATAATTAATAACTAACTAATTATTCACTTTATCGGACTAAATTTATGCCTATGACACTCACAAAGAATGTCAGTTCAGTAGTACCAGATATTTAAAAGATTACCATTAACAACGTCAACTAACAAGTAACAACTACTCTTTATATAATAGTATAGATTATTATTATGCTATTAAATATTAATTATTATTTATTATCCTATAATAATAATTACCTGCACTATTTACCATTATTCAATACTCTTTAGTCGTTACTTCATATTGTGATAATTTAATTGAATTATACAATTAGTACAATTTAAAGCTATTAATACGAGGGTCAATCAAAAAGTAAGTTGCATTATGTAATATTTTTGTACCAAGTCAATATTTCCAAAATATTATTTGTATTTAGTCAGTGGCGTAGAGTATAGAGAGGAATTTTCATTGTGTGGAGACTGGGGGTGAGATAGGAAGATTATTATATATATAACAAAAACTAAAAAGGCCATCACCCATCGGGATGGAATCTACCCCCATATCGCGTCCGTGTATACAACCATGTTTTTAGTAGGTATATATACCATTTTACCTATATAGTACATACGTAGCCAAGTCCTACATATTATTATAAGAAAAATAATTACTTACACGCCATTTCCCTCTCACCACATGAACCTGTAGGTCAAATAAGTCCGTATGATGATCACGATAATAATTTATAGAATAAAATGCATTGGATGTTTGGATATTACATTATTATTTATTGCAATAAAAGTGATTATTTTTTAATTTAATTTCATAGGCACAGGCTGCGCCGCGCAGCTATATAGAAATAGGGATAGTGTTAAAATAATGTGCCGTTTTAGATCCTAATACCTATGTAACAAGGGTGTTGAAAGTATTGGTTTTATACTTTTATAGTGTGGGTATTTTTATTTTTATTTGTTTATCAAGGTTGAAGGTGTTATACAAGGTACGTAGTTAGAAAATACTCATAGGGTGGGCTAATATTTTCTGATTGTACTTGATATTTTGATATTAAGGTAATTTTTGTTTTAAATATAATAATACTTGCAAATTGTTATTCATTATAAGTAGGTACATTTTTCTTTGGAACATAGTTAATAGGGTGGGGTTAAAAAGTGGTTGAGCTGGTCTAAAGTTTGAGTAAATTTAACGTAGGTTTTGCCCTGCATCGACTTAATAGTTACGTAGGTACTTACGCGGAGTCTGGACTTATAACTGCCTTATAACTGCTTCAATATTTAACTTTGATAGTGGTTTCAGGTAGAAAAATTAGACCTTGTTAGTACCTTCTATAATGACCTAGGGAAGCAAATAAAAACTCCTAGTAACTTTTCTTTTTTAGCTGTATTCATATGTATATCATTATGCAGTATACTATCATTTAAAATGTTCGCATTTTATTTGGGTTTTTTCCATTATGTATAAAACAATTTTTTATGTGGAATATTGCTTGGAAATTAAATACAAGATTTCTAATAATATTTGGTACTTAAATATATCGAAAATTCGAAAATATATAGGTAGTTCAATTTCTTTTATAAGCATTTATATTTCAAATGTTTATGAAATTAATCAAAATCACGAAAATATGTAAATTATTCTGTAGTTAAAAATGCATACAATTTTAAAACAAGGCTATTGAACGTATAGTAAAAAAATTCTCATTCATTTAATTAGGTACCAGAAATTAAAAAAATGTTTAATAGAAGTCCCCAAAAATTTTTAAGAACGATTTTTGTTACCTATTTTGTTATTATTATAAAAATATAAATAGTAGACACATTACACAATTATTTAAATTATATTTTTCAATACACAATGACATTTACAAAATAATATTTAGATTAATTATAATACACGATAGATATAATAATAGATTTAGACATTTCAAATTTTTAATTTTTTTAGTGTTTTCTATAAACGTTAATTAAGTTACCTTTGGGTACACCTACTATAATGATTGTTTATATTCCATTTCGTTGTCCTGCACTACGTATAAACAGAATATCGTCAAAATGCTTTGAAAGTAATCGTTTTTTTACTGTTTTTGATTCTGTCCGTTCGATTTCAATAGTCGTTCTCATAGTAGTCCTTGTTGATCTTGAATTGTACATATGCTGCACACATACGTTTTATTAACAAGCAAATAACATAGTCACCGTGTCGTCACAGCATCCCTGGCAGCCGTCGCCTGTTCGCTCAGTGGTGAGCAAAAAATGTAGGTATATTTTCCTATATTTTGATAAATATAATTTATTCAATTAATGCGATGAAGATGATGCACTAGTATATTGTACACAGGGATCGCGAACCTGATCAGTCGGTATTACCTCTGGCCCGGTCCACGTACGAATATTATAACTCATGGTTTACATGGTTTGAATACTAATATTAATTGTATATTTCAACAACTCCCCCTCACCAGCTAAGGCCCTAGGGCCCAGAGGCGTTTATCCGACGCATCCATAGGCGCAAATAGCGTTTGAGATATGGGGGGGGGGGCTAAAGCCTTATTTTGGTAATATTGAATAAGCTTAAAACAAAATGTAGGAAATGTTTCGGAGGGCTATGAACATTTTTTGGGGTCTTAGCCCCTAAAGCCCCCCCACTATTTGCGCCTATGGACACATCGTAGTCGTCACGCATAACTTTATGTTCCTAATCTGAGAATGATTTCTTTATTCTATTTCTCTTTCCTTTCCCTAGATTCTAGATCATCGTGTTCGCCGTCTTGTGTTACTTATTGGTATTAAGCCTCGTTCACACGGCGACAGTTGCTTGACACTAGTGTCGCGTATCAAACGATTTTGATATACGGCACTAGGTGTCACGACACACAATATCATTAGTGTCATACTCATTAGTGTCACCGTGTGAACGAGGCTCACGTAATTTATTGCAGCCCACTAAATGTCTCTGAGAGCCATCCAGAAACGCATACAGTCGTATGGCAACATAAATAAAATCACCTCGTCCCTGAAACTCGTGTCAGCTGCCAAATTGGCCAAGACCGAGCGCCTGCTGAAGGATGTACGTCCATTTGGCCATGGTACGCTATCGTTTTATAAACATTACACACACATCAACATGCTCGACCGCATTGAAAATCATCTCATATTTGCCATCACGTCTGATCGAGGTCTATGTGGTGGCATACATACGAATGTCGTAAACAAAGTTAAACAAGAACTGGACAGACCTGATCAAAAACTTGCAAAAGTCGTATGTGTTGGTCAAAAATCAGAGGAACTGTTAGCAAAGTCGCATAAATCCAACATTTTATTCACAGCTTTCAAAATAGGGAAAGATAATCCCACATTTCTAGACGCTTCAAAAATATTCAATGAATGTAATTACGCTGAATTTATTGCTTGCCAGATATATTACAACCATATTATTACTAGAGGCACGTCAGAAGTTGACTGGATCTCTATTTATAACACAGACTTCCTTCTCACAGTAGCTCATATTGCTGGTTTAGAAGAAGTAGAAGAAGAAAATATGAGAAGTTATATTGAATTTTCTACTGTTTCACTTTTATTTTTTGCCATGTTAGAAAATACCTTGTGTGAACATTCTGCTCGTATGATATCTATGGATGCTGCTTCTAAAAATGTTAAGTCATTGAATGAAAAATTATCCTTGGAATATAATCGCAAAAGACAATTTAAAATCACGTCAGATCTTATCGATATTGTTTCTGGAAGTCAAGTTGTAACTGCAAAATAAACTATTTTATTCCAATTATACCTGTTTATTTTGATATAGGTACCTACCTAATACCAATATAATAACTACCTACTTAGTACTTACCTAAGTATATTCAGTTTTGTTTGACTTAATATTAAAAAAAAATAATAAATCTATACTCTGAAAGAACAAAAATAATATTGGTACCATTGTAGGTAGGTAGGTACCAGCAAAGACAAGAATTAAGTATTACTATACAATTATAATATTTTATATTATAGACTATATACCTAGATATAGTAAATTTAGATTTATTTACTTTATTAGCAAAAGTGGGCAAGTTAAGTTAATTCAATTAAATTGCCTTCAGTTAAGTCAAAAGTTATAACAAAATATAGCTAAATTTAAAATTGAGATAGAAAATAAACTTAACTTAAGGGGATCGCATCACACGTATTTTTCGTACGTTTTAGACCAATAAGCGATGGTAAATTACACATACTTCCGAATGTCTGATTTTTAATATATGTATGAATTCTTTGGAAAAATAACTATAGGCTTTCTTTTAAATCGATTTAAAATTTAAAATTTTAAAGCACCATAAAATTTGGATATATTTTTAAAAAATCTCATGAAATAATTACATTACATTTGTATTTATTTTGGGGTTTTTGGGTTTTATATCCAAAAAGTGGTTCTTACAAAGCATAGTCTAGGAGCTTACGAATTCAACCATTTTTTGAAATTACAATCTAACTTCAGGAAGTATGTTTAATTTACTACCGCTTTTGGTAGTTTTCGTAGGTGATGCTTAGATGATAGAAGAATATAATTCGTTTTTCTCGATTTATTGTCATGTACATGTGCGTGCGAGACTGGCACACGACGGATTCCGAATGTATCTACGCACACTAGTGATCATTTACTTCACACACAACCACACTGCGTAACGAGAATAGACAACGAATTTGCATATACGCGACCCCTTAAATAACCGCCACCAATCCACTTAACTCAGTTAAAAAAAAAGTTTTTTTTCAAGTTAGGTACAATATTTTTTAGTCATTAACTGGCAACTGCCCTAGTATTTTGATTTATTCAAACATTTATCAAGACGTTTAAGTGTTTAACACTGTATAAAAAAATAGATTTTACTTGTAATAATATATAATGATAAAAAATGTTTAACTGTATAAGTTAATAAATTAAAAACAAAAATAATTAAATATTTATGATAAAAGTTAAAAAATAACTTTTTAACACGTTCACCTTTGTTTATTAGTATGAACACTACTTACATTCCAAATCTGGTATGTCGTATGACTCGTATGTCTAATTCAAGTAAATCTATTCCAGAAGTAGGTATAATGTGTTATTCAGGTGGTGATCTTTGAATCTATAATTTGCTGATGCAGCTCAAGAACTATACCTGCAGGATGCAGTATACTAGATATGATTCTAGTCAAAAAAAGCCTCCCGCTTGGCCGTTGCCTGTATTGCAGGCTTATGCCCAACACAAGCGGTCCAGACCAATGGAAACGGAGGCTTCTCGGTTCGGTGTTATGGTACCAGCTGAACCAGCTGATATACGCCACTCCTGTGTGAATTAACCCTGTACTCTGTAGCAGTGGCGTATTTAGGAATTTTGATAGGGGGTGGGATGAAATATATAATAATAGGTACACTCAATAAATACGAATATAATATACATTTTTAAAATCCTCTAACTTGTTGAGTTTAGTGTGGATCAAGGTGAAATAAGAATTAACACAAATTGTATAGTACCTACCTAATAGCATTTATTATAAATTCATACTAACGACAATCCCGTGTTTAATACAATAAAAAAAAAAAAATAGTTATAATACAAAATCCTGTTTTCTATTTTTTTGGATGCTCAGTTCATCGATAAGCTTATCTAGCATGATTACTGTATTGACCGGTGACATGCAAATAAAGCCAACACATTAAGAGGACGCTACACCCGTATGTGTTGTCTCCGTCTTACATGAGCACGA
>NC_042494.1:28446315-28447376 GCF_005508785.2 Acyrthosiphon pisum
TAAAATGATAAAAAATATGCTGTACTTTGTAGTTCTTTTGCTTGTAGTACTTATGAGCTTTGGAGTTAGCAGACGATCAATTTTGTACCCTGACTCTGATCCTGAATGGATTTTAATCCGAGAAATATTCTTACAACCATATTTTATGTTATACGGAGAGGTATTTATAAACAACTTAATAATTTAATAATTTTTATAATTTATAATATAATATTATTTAGGTGTATGCTGATCAAATTTATCCAGGGTGTGATGAATCAGCTGGCATGCCAAACTGCCAAACTGGTAGATGGGTTACACCATTAGTAATGGCTATGTACTTATTAGTTGCCAATATTTTACTTATTAATCTCTTGATCGCAGTTTTCAATAACATTTTCAATGATATAAATGCTATATCTCATCAGGTAATTATTAAATAATAAGTACTGTAAAAATTGGTTTCAACAAATTCTAAGGGGCTGAGTTTTCTCATTGCAGTAGCGGATCCAGATGTTACCCAATGGGGAGATTAAATTGTCTTTTTGGCTAAAGTAAAATATTATAATAAAAAAGACAGCCCAAGGGGGGGGGGGGTGGTTCGAACACCCCTTCGCCACCCCTCGTATCTGCCACTGTCTCTTTGTAACTCATAGCTCGTTTTATGTAGTTAGAACGATTACTCGTTGTAAATAGGAAGCGAGAAATTACAAAAAAAAAAAATAAAAAATTGACATTACTGAAAAACCTTAATTAAACTAACAACACAATATCTTTAGAAGTTTTCACTTTTACTGACTATACCCTAATCACTATCGGTATTTGCTCTTTGCAGCAGATATCTTGTTCTAATCTCATCCTAACCATAGACTTATAATTTCACTAAAGCGCGGTCTATATATTATAAGTCTATGATCCTAACTGATGCTTGTTTAGTGATTTCTACTGCATTTACAAAAATACTATAATATACTATGGGTGATCTACCTGAGGCTGGTGACTTAACCTGTATCTTGTAAGATGGTACTACTTATGTTTGGGTTTTTATGTATGAATGAAATTATATGTGAATGCTCTTAAGA
>NC_042494.1:28447426-28450141 GCF_005508785.2 Acyrthosiphon pisum
ATATACGCAAGAAACTACACGTTTGGTGGGTTTTTCAAGACTAAACCGGTCGCGTTCACTCCAACATGCCGGAGTAATCACGACCGATCTATTTTTGGTCGTTGACGACTCCCACTACCACGACTACCAGTTCACACCAGGTAGTGATCACGACTAACTCTCCTACTAGTAGTATTCTCGACCAGTTTACGACTCCGTGTGAACCCGGCTAGAAGTTTCAAGTATACCCAAGAATAATATTATACAATCACAACAAAATAACGAAAATAGTTATTCTAGGTTTTTAATATGTAATTTCGTCCAAATTTGTACTTAAAATGACTATAAAAATAAACTGTGTAAATGTATTTTTTAGATTTTTTGGTAACAGAATTAATTACTTACGTGGAATCTTGTTTTAAATTTTCAATTCTTAGATACAAAAGTTGAACATTTTATAAATTTTTAACTACAAAATAATTATTCAAATTAAAATTTGATACATTTTTTCAAAATTCGATCTTTAAACGATTATAAAAAGAAATTGTGCCTATGTATTTTTAATATTTTTCAACTGATATTGTAACAATATACAGGAGCTTTGTATTAAATTTTTACACTTTTTGGCCCAACAGATAAAACTTTATTGATAAAAAAAAAAACTAGTTTCAAGTTTCTACAGTCATTCGTTTTTTAATTACAACAAAATAAGAAAATCGTTACGTAAGAAATCGAGTAAATACCAAATGTTGTAAAAATATGAATTTCAAACGCTCATAAAAATTTAATTTGAGTTTCTTATAGAGGTTTTCTTTTTGATAAAGGTAGATTATCCTATAAGGAATCTTGTATTACATTTTAAAATCTTAGATTTAAAAAAAAAATTTTTTACGAATTCTTAACTCAAAATAATTTACTAATTTTCGTGATTTTTCCATATTTTTTCAATTTTTGAACTTTAAATGCTTATAAAAAAAAACTGTGAGTAAGGATTTTTAATAATTTTCATCTGCTTTTGAAACAACATACTAGGAGCCTTTTATTAAATTTTCAAGCTTTTTTAATCAACAAATACAATTTTATTGATATTTTTAGAAAAAAAACTAAAAAAAAATGAAAACTGACAATGTCCGTAAAGAGCTCAAAATAAGTTAAAATATTTTGAAAATGTTATGGTGCATAGAAAATGCTAATATAAACATTCAGTCAAAATTTCATATATCTACGGTAATTTTTTTTAAAGTTACACCAAAAACCAAATTCAATTTTGTGAAAAATCGATTTTGCGTAAAAATTCCCGTTTTTCCTTAATTTTTCTTTGGTTTTTCTTGGCGCTTTTGAAAATTACTGGGAATTTTAAATTTTGACCTCCTCAATGCACCAACGATATTCACTTTCCAATCGAACAAGATACTGAAGTTGAAAATCGAAGCATTATTTCGACTACTTATCGTGTACACAGAAACAAAAAAAAAAAAAAAATTAAAAAAAAAAGACACATCATTGTATAATCAATACATTCATCGTTCCACTCAGAATCTAAAATGTTAATATTTTCAAAGAGCTATTAATTTCCTTTACAATATTTAGGTATTAAATAGGATGGTAAATTGCGTAAATTTAAGTATTACTCCCTCAAAAGTTCAAAAACCACTAAAGCACTTAAACGTCAACATAATATAGTAGTACGAAAAAAATAATATATCGTTACATGTAGATATACAATGTAATAACTGTGTAAAAAAAATTCTATTTTTATCGTTGAATAGTATGTGAATATTAAATAATAAGAAAATGTATAAAAGTTTGAAAATATCAATCAAATAAGGTATATAATATGTATTTTATACTAACAGTTGTAAGTCAGGTGTATGCAGTCCTGTAAAGAATACTTTTAAAAAGTACTTGACTACTTGAGTAAATACTCAAATAAATTTTTTTTTAAGTATTTAAGATACTACTCAAATACTTTGAAAAAGTATTTGGAATATTTTTCAAATACTTTTAGTTTTTAAAGTGGGTTTCTAATTATCGTAATATAAACACATAGGTCGTAGGTAATCTAATAGTTATCTAATAGTTTTAAAGGGAATTTTGTTATTCAATATTCAATAACTTTTTTTAGAAATCTTGTTTTCAACACAGAAATACAGAATATTAAATAAAACTATTATTCTATTATTTTAGTTGACAATAATATTTTTCCAACCAATTATTTCGAATAAAAATAAAATGTTCGATATAAAAAACCAAAGTATTCAATACCAAAAAGTATTTAATACAAAAAAAAGTATTTAAAATACCATTCAAAATACTTCATGCTGAAAGTATTTAAAAAGTTATTCAATACTTAAAAAAGTATTTGAATACTTTTACTTAAATACTTTACAGGAATGGGTGTATGTTAATTAATTCTTTTGAAATTCTGGTTTACGCATCAGAATATTGTAACGATAAATTATTGATAAAAAAAACCAATAATTTTTTAGTTTAAAAAATGGTACTTTTGGCAATCTAAATTCGTGTTTCATCCCACTGTGCGGCGCCGTATAAAATCGTGATTAAATTTTGCTGTTATCAAAATGTTATCAGTTATCACAAACTACTAGAAAAATAAAAAACATTTAACATAAAATATTTTTATTTTGCAGCTTGCACCTTGCACGTTTCTCGTTTAAATATTTGAATTATAGTATTAACTATTAAAGTTTCAAATGTCTAAAACTTTTGCAAATA
>NC_042494.1:28450241-28452302 GCF_005508785.2 Acyrthosiphon pisum
CAATTATTTTTCATGTATGCTTAATATTAAACAATAGGTATTGAAGTATCTTAAAATAAATATTACATTTGTATAATTGATTGTGAAAGATGTCTAATAACGAGGAGAAAACTAATATGTCACAAGAAGAAGTCTTACATCAATTTGTTAATCGAATATTTAACAATGATCACTTTCGAGAAAAAATCATGATGCCAAATGTAATGGGACGGCCAGTAGTAAAATCAGTAGAAGAAAAAACTTTGGACTCAATAACTGAAAGTTGTGCATTTAAGTGCATTCTAAGCGGTGTCATGGGTAATACAAATAGATTTTTGCGTACCATATTTTAAGAACAATTTATTGGTAATAGATCAACGTTTAAAATGTATCCTGTATTTAGTTATTCCTATTGTTATTTACATTTTAGCAACAAAGATATTTATTAATTTGAGTTTTATAGGTTTTGCTCTTGGTGGAGCCATTGGTCTTTTTACTTCTAGTGTAAATCCACAAATAAAACCACCGGGTCAGCAAGAAACAGTCAAAGAAATTATACGTGAAATGAAAACTTCTTCGCTTGGTTACGCAAAAAACTTTGCTTTACTTGGAGCAGTCTTCTCAGGCATTGAATGCATTGTAGAAACGGTGAGTATTTAATAATGAAAAGCATTTCCCTGTATTTATTATTCAATGTATTCATTTTATAGTATAGAGGTCAATCCGACTGGAAAAACGGTACTTATGCAGGTGGAATAACTGGTGGATTAATAGGATTTAGAGGTTAAAATTTAAAATTATAGTTAAATACCTATATAAATATTATATGATTAATGAAAATATTTTTATTTTAGCTGGAGCTAAAGCAGGTTTACTCGGTGCATTAGGTTTTGCTACATTTTCCACCGCGATTGATTATTATATGCGTAATTCATCATAAATATTGTTAAATAGTTTTAATTTTAATTTATTTTATTGCTGTAAATAGAATGTAAGTAGATTCTTTAATTATTGTAGTAAAAATAAAATACTGACTTATATTTGTATACTGATTTTTATTTTATTTTGTTATAAATTATAAAGTTATATTTACCAGTATAAGTTAGGGCTGGCAGTAATTCAAATTTTGGTATCGGTATCCGGTATTTATTTACTACTGGTATCTACGGTATCACCAAAAATATTGTACGATCCGTACATCAGTTATTATCAATTAAATAATAATAATTGTATAATAATATTATTATAACATCGGTAAATTTATAGTACATAGTTTAATTTAGTGTTTAAAAGTTTCCAACCTAGGATTTGGCTATTATATTATGTCATTATGATTATATAAAAATAATAAATTTAGGTATACAATATTTTTGGTAATTACTATGGCAAGGTATTTTCAGTATCAACGGTAATTACCGATTCATGGTATACCGGTATCCCAAAAATATTGCCAGCCCTAGTATAGGTGTCCTATGACCTAACAGCAGTTCAATACTTTTAAAATGTAATAATTTATAAAGATAGAACAATACATTCACTTTATGACTTCAATATTTTAAATCAATAAAATAGATATTGAAATGAAATAAACACTATTAAAGGGAATGAGTAAACATCAGCGTAAATAAAATAGAAAAAATATTTTGTATAGATAAAAAAAATCACACCAAAGAATAAAAAAAAATGCGAATTTATATAAAAATACTCAATAAATGCGTTTTCTGCTTATTACTTTCATTATTGTTATTAGATTCTGAGCAGAGCAATGCATCTATTGATTTTACAATGAAGTGTGTCTTTTTCTGTCTGTAAGCACTTTTTATAGTATATATATTCTAGTATTAATTATTCTTTGATTTTCAATTTCAGTATTTTCTGATGGAATAGTGAATCTAAAAAAGAAGGTAAGTGGATGTCTCTTTGCTGTACAGTAGGTTACAAGTGTGTCATTGTATAATGGATTGTATTAAACTTGAATTCAATGATATAATATCATTGTATAAGAAAAACGATTCTGAGCGGAAACGGTTAGTCAGTCTGGATATTTTATACTGTTATTTTATTTATTATATTATAATTAAA
>NC_042494.1:28452759-28463870 GCF_005508785.2 Acyrthosiphon pisum
ATTTACTTATTATTAATCATAATTTTTGTTTTTATTTACTTGTATGATTTATTACAACCTAATTATAACTTATAATTTATTAACTTATTTCTCTGGTCTATGAAAATTTGTTAAAATTGAATTTTATCATATTTTCAAAATAAAATTTAAACAATTTTTATTTGTTTGAGTATGGTTTATTAGAGTTTAGTCCTTATAATAATGAGAACTAAAATAAATAATGTTTTATATTATACTATTAAACATTTACAACATTTAAAATATAAATATAAAATGTAAAAGTAAATTGTGTATCAAAATAATTGAAGTATTTATTGTTATATAGGTATTATCATAATGTTGTACTGTGATACTCCCTAAAAAAAAAATATAAATCATATTGGTCAATAAATTATACTTTTGAAAGGGCTGGCCCGATAGGCCATTTACAATAAATAAAGCATTATTTGAAGAATTATATAAATAATCATATTCTTACCTTCTAGCTTGTTCTAACTTTGCTTTTTCAAATTTTACATCATTAAGCTGTCTTTTTAATGAACTTATTTCTTTTTCAAAACTTGTTATTGTAGAGCGACACATGACCAATTCATTTTTTGTTCTTTCCCTATAATATTTACAATTTAATAGGAGACTACTTTTAGTAATGAGTTTAAGCAGTTAATTTATTTAATATGTTGAAGTGTTTTTTTAGGATTCTTCCATTTATTAAAATATTACAATCAGGGATTAAAAAACCAGTTTGTAACCATCTGAAAAGTGAAAATGAATATTGGTTTCAACCAGTTATATTACTATCATTAAGCACTCAGTTTTGGATATAGTGCAAATTATTTGTTGCTCTTGTCACTACTGTGACAAAAAATTTAAGACGGGTTTTATTGGATGATTATAAACCAATATTCCTAAAACACATTTTAAGCCCTGATTACAATAGATTTTTTTTTATACTTACAGATATTCCTCAAGATTTTTTGATTTTTTTTCACTATCTTCCAGCCTTTCTTTTAAATCATTTTTGGTAATGGTTAATTTCATACATTCTTGCCTAGAATCGCTCAATACTGCTTCTATTGTGGTTATTTTTGACCGTTCTCTTTCTAGCTGTGTATTCACCACAGTTAGTTCATCTGCTAGTCTTAAACGTTCTTCTTCAGCTTTGTGCTGTAAATTTTCAACATGGCCTAAACGTTCATTTAAATTAAACTTAGCAGAATCTACACTTGAACATATTTCTCTACAAGCATGTAAGTCTTGTTCCAATTTAGAAATGCGGTCGTTTCCAGAAGACAATTGAGATTCTAATGATACTATTTGATGAGTCAGGTTAGATATCTAAAGATAAAAAAAAAAAATCAATTTGTACAATTATAATCAAATGTTGGTAGTTTAATTTTGAGTTGTAGTCAGTATTTTACTTGTGATTCATAACTGGATATAAGATCTTCTTTGTCCACAAGTTTACGTTCCAAATCAGACATTCTATGTTCCTTTTCTCTGAGAAGGGTTTTGGTAGATTTGGCTTCACTTTCGAGGCTGTAGTTATTACTTTCTAACTGAGTGGCCTCACAATTTAATGTTTTAAATTGTTCTAATATTTCATCTCTTTCAGATTCTTTCACTTCAAGTATCTCTTCCACTCGTCTTATTTCTAATACGTATACTTGTAACTGCATTTTTAAATCTTCAGCTTGTTTTTTAGATGCTTCTAATTCAGCACGCAAGACTTTATTATCTTGAACTACCATATCTAAATCATTTTGAAGTCTCCTAAAAAGATAAATGTTACTATTTAAAAGTAATAAAAACAAATAGTAAAATAATTTATATAAATGCTTTTAACACAAAAGCAAGGACATTATTTAATAATTGTATACATATTATTATTTATTTTGATTTATTTATGTTGGTCAAATAAAGTAAATACTAAAAATTGGTGTAAAATCTTCTAATATTTTGTATGCATACTTCTTTTCTTTTTGCTGGCTACCAGAGTTACTTTCAATTAATTTATATTCTGCTTTAATGTTAGAAAGTTCAAGTTTTAAGCTATCACACATCTTTTCAGTTTCTGATTGTGAACTTAAAGCGTTGCTGTTGAATACAAATACATAATTACTTAGTGTTACACAATAATATATATGAGTAAAAATTAAAAGCTATTTTTACCCAATTTTTTTAGCAGCATCCGTTAGTTTTGAATGTAACGATTGAATTTGTTTTTCTTTATCAGTAACTAATGAATCCAGATGGATAATACGCTTGGTTTTTTTTTCCAATTCATTCTTAAATTAAAACATTCAAACTTATAAAATGTATGTCATGTAGTTTTTAAAATCCTATGAAATATTTAAAAATAAATACCTAATACATGAACCTTTTAAAAATGCTTTGATCATGAATCACACTTTATTTGTTGATAGAGGAACCATTATAATTAAATATAATATTTTTAAATATTGTTTTTTATAAACTTAAATGATATTATACCAACCGTTAGAGTATCACGTTGATGATCAATAGCCATTGTGTTATTGTGAGATTTATGTCGTTCTTGTTGTTCATCAATTAATTGATCATTAAGTTTATTATTTATGAGTTTTAATTCTTCTATTCGAACCTGTGCACGTTCTAATTGTTCTTCAGTAGCATTTTGAGCAAACTGTGTGGATTGCAGAGTCCGTTCAAGACGATCTTGACAACATCTAGTTATCAGTTAGATTAGTATATTTTAATGGAGTGGGGGATTTACAGGAAGGGTCCAGGGGTACTAATATTTTGAAAATTTTATCAAGTATAGGAATTGATAAAATAAATATATGATGTAAATTTCAAGTGTCTAAAGTTATTCATTTTGAATTACAACAAATAAAGTATATAATAATAAAGTTATTTTTTTTTTTTTTTTTTTTTGAAAAAGGTGGATAACCTTATAAGGAATCTTGTATTACATTTTAAAATCTTAGATTTAAAAAGAAAATTTTTAGGAATTTCTAACTCAAAATAATTTGCACATTTTCGTGATTTTTACGCCTTTTGACAAAATTTAACTTTAAATGCTTACAAAAAAAAAATTGTGACTGGATTTTAAATATTTTTCAAATGTCTTTGTAAAAATATATTAAGAGCCTTGTATTACATTTTCAACTTTTTTTTATCCAACAAATACAATTTTATTGACATTAAAAGAAAAAAAAAACTAAAATAATTGGATACTGAAAATGTTCGTTAACAGTTCAAAACAAATCAATATTTTTTGAAAATATTATCGTGTATAGAAAATGCTAATATAAACAACCAGTGAAAATTTACTTTTGATCATCCATCATGGCAGTAAGTCTTTTTAACTCTGCTTTTAAATGAGAAATTTCTCTGTGATATTTCTCTGATTCTCGTTGTTTATTGGCACTTTCCCAAGTAAGTGAACGTTGTTTTTCAATCAACTGATGTTTTTCATCTTCCAATTGTTTAATATATTCCCGTTCATTGTATTCATTATTTTTTACAGACTCTCTAGTTTTCTATAAAAAAAAAAACTTAATTACCTAACATCAATAACATTAATGGTTTAATTACTGACCTTAAGTTGAGAATTTAAGAATTCAATTTCTTTTTTTAAGCCAATTATTTCTTCAGCAAACTCGTCTTTGTCTCTTTTGAGCTTTAAAATGTTTTGTCTGTCTGATCGTTCATAGACTTCTCTCTTCATTTCTTCTATTTTTCTTTTAAAATCTAAAATCTAGAAAAATAAATGTCAATAAAATGTATAAAAGGTGTGATAAATAATTTCTTAGATTACTTCTGCATTATGTTGTTTCTTTAAACAGTTGATTTCATATAAGTATTCATCTCGTTCTGCTCGTAGTTTACTCACTGCTATTTCTAAATCATTTGACCTCTTCTCATGTCTTAATGGATCAAGTTGAGATTTCATTATTTTTTCTAATTTTCTCTCATAATCTCTTCGTTCTGCATCAAAGGTTCGTTTAAGTTCATCTACAGACACCTTAGAACATGAACATTTATTTTCTTGCCATGACTTAGTTTTGTCATTTTTTTCTGTTTCTAAGATAAAAAATAATAACATATAGGCAAGTGTATATTTATTATATATTATTATTAATGTATAGTAAGTATAATTAAGTAATATACTTGATTTTTGTATATTTTGTTCAAGCTGTGATATTTTTTGTGACTGTAAATGCTTTTCCTCCGATATTTTTTCTATTTCTGACATTAACTCGGTTTCTGTATATAAAAAAAGTGAATCAAAAAATTGCATTTCACTAATCATTACTAAAATACATTTTAATTTAAAGTTAACCTATATTTTTGGAGAAGTTTATTTTTTCTAAAAGTTGTTTTTGATCATCCAGAGCCTTTTTAAGTTTATTTTCATATTCACATATTTCAGATTCCAGAGACTGATTTTTTGTTTTTAGTTCTAACAAACACGTATTGTTTTCCAATAAAACACTCATGTCCTAAAAATCAGAAAAAAAATTAGCCTTATTAAGTACTTAAAACTATATTCAATGAAGTAAATTTAATCACCTTATCACAATTACAATGGTTTTTGATATACTCATTGAGAGAACGTTGAAGAGATTTTTTTTCTTCAGTTACTCTGGTTAAATGAAACATTGCTTCACTATGATTAGCCAATACCTCTATATAAACAAAAAAAAAACAAAACAGATTATAATATAAACCGCCAATGTACGTTATAAAATCATTGGTTTCGTTAAGTATGGCTCGGCATTTTGCGGATTATAGAGGGTTAAATTGGACTGTCAAAATATCATAGTATAATATAATAATTGACATAATATATAGTTAATATTTTTTAGGATTGATTTTATTGTTATTTAAATATTAAAAGTTTTAATGAGATGTTTATATAATACTTTAGTTAAAAATAATACATTATTATTTATAGATTTTACGAGTAGTTTATTTTTTGAAACCAGCTATTGAGAACAAATTTTCTCTGAAGCTCAATAAAATATTTTAAATGTATCTCACTAGAAGTTACTATCTGTCCATTGGTTTAACGGTTTAACCTGAACAATGATCAAGTAGACCAAGTAGAAAGTGATATTACTTTTGATTTACTTTAAATAATTTCAGGAAAAATTTGTTTTTGTGTACTATATTCAGAATTAATATTCTATTATATTTATAATACTGTATGCAGAAAATTTGGTATTTTATAAAAAAAAAATCAGCTATTGGAAATATTATTTTATAGTTTGGAAAGCAATTCACAGAGGTGCTAGCGGAAATTTCTTTGTGTAAAGTAACTTGGTCTCAAAATAAATTGATTTTTAATTTATTACCATCCAATTGTCTTCGAAGTACTTCATTATCAGCTCTCATATCAATAAAAGTATCAGATTCTGCATCATTTTTTATCATTTGACTTTGTTGTTTCGGTGAAGTTTTATTGGACTAATACATGCATAACATATATCATTTATATATTAGGTTTATATTTGTTTTTAATTGTGTTATTAACATGACTATTTTTACCTGACATTTTGTATGCTTGATATTTTTTTTTAAGTGTACAGTTTCTCTATATAATTCTTTTACTTTTTTCTTTAAAATATCATTTTCTTTATGTATAATTTCTTTATTTTCGTCTCCATTTTTATTATTATCTGAGTGATCAATTTGTATTAAAGGTCTAAGCGACTTAAATTCTTTACCTGAAATAGTAATAAATATTGTTAGATAAATAAAATGCAATAAGATAGATAATATTGAATAGCTACACGCCTACAAATTATTAAAGTAGAATAAATACTTTTATTTTCTACTTGTGGTATCAGAAAAAGATTTCCCAACTCTAAAAGTTTTGCATTTTTAATAATTGCTTCATCTTCCAAATGTTCGACTTTTTTAGAAAGTTTTTCATTTTCTTGTTTCCATTCTTTTATTTCACTTTCCAAGATACCAATTTTATTTTCAAGTACTGAAAATAAAAAAATAGCTTATTTAATTATTGCACTATACTTAATAAAGAATTAGGTTTTTTGAAAATCAGAGAATGTCAGAGTCACATATTGTGTTGTCTATGTCATTCCATATAAACTATAGTAAAACTGTTAAACTAAGGAAACATTTATTATTTCAGTACTTACTAATTAGAAAATATATCATCCATTTTTTTAAAATAATTTTATTTAATTAAAAACTATATTATACCTACTTAATTTTAGTACCAATATGTAAAATAACTATTATTTTAATATTATAAATTGTCATTGTCATGCAAAAAGTTATCACGTGAAAATTTGGCAAAGAAATATGATTGAATGAAAAAGACAACAAACGTTACATAGATGTTATACTCAAGTAGTTTTCAAATAAATTTTAATTTAAAACTAAATTGAAAACAGAATAGTGCTTACTCTTAACATATTCAAGCTCTTTCTTTAATTTTGATTGCAATTCGTTATGCTCTTGAATAAGTGAACAATTATCTCGTAAATACGGTGCTGATTTTGCTTCTAAATTTCGAGCAACCTCAAGTGTGTTTTGAGCTAAATTCTTGTACTGTTTTAAACTGTTGGTTGTATGTAATAAGTCTCCAATTAACTGACTAACAAGACCAATAGAATCAGGTGGCATATATTGTCGATAGCCAAGAGCATCCAATTGATATCTTATTGATTCAAATCGCTCATTTTGTTCAGGTTGATTCATTTTAAAATCAACTTTTATGTTAAATTCAAATACAATTACAAAATAGTTAACCTGGATATTTTTTATTCCGATATTAAGTTTTAAATATTGTAAAACATTGTAAAAATAGATTTCTATTATCTTCCAAAATTCAATATTCGAAATATGTCTTGTAAAAATTAAAATATAGTAATTTATAAATTATTAAATGACCTTTTGTAGATTTATATTGATCTTAAAACTGTTCATTTTGTTTACTGATGTTGTAGTGCTCTTCAGCATTGTTGAATTGTTTTCTGTGATAATGAAGTCCGACTGTCGGGACTCTGAGATCTTAAATCAGACTTCTAAACTACAGCACTGCACTATAGAAAATACTGAATAGAAATTAGAAATCTGTGTTCTATCTTAAATCGTGGTCTGGTTGGTCGGCTTCGGGATATTATAAACCTCATCCTCAGATTTTTTCATTTAATCTGTGCCTCATCGACCTAATCTATTAATTTTGTAACTATGTGTAAGTTTAAAATTTATTTTTGTTGATAACAAAATGTAAGAAAATAACGACTATTTTAATATTGATAAAACGTTGAGATAAGACAATTTAAAATTTTAAAAAAGCGGGCAAGTCGATTACGTTCTGTTGTACATTTAGGTGTTTAGAGAGTCACTGTGCCTATGTATTTTTAATATTTTTCAACTGCTATTGTAAGTTGTAACAATATATGAGGAGCTTTGTATTAAATTTTTACACTTTTTGGCCAAACAGATAAAACTTTATTGATATTTATTGAAAAAAAAAACTAAAAAAATTGAAAACTGAGAAGGTCCGTAAACAACTCAAAAAGAGTCAAATTATTTTCAAAATTTTATCGTATACAGGGTATCCCGTGAGGATTTACTCATTGCGATATCTCCTGAAATAATAGAGATATCGTAATTCTGTTTACTTATTAAGACTCACAGAGGTAAGCACTACAAATAACTAATTTTTATTTTTTTTTTATGTTTTGGTAAAAAAGTTAAAAAAATTATTTTTTTAATTAATTATTTAAAAAAATATTGAAGATTGCCATTATATAGAGTTAATTTTTCTGAAAATATTGACGTTTCAACATTTTAATTTCATTAATTTCCTGATTTTTAATAATTTTTTTAATTAATAAGTAAAACGGCAAAAACCGGTTTTTGTCCGGACGGCGAGTCCCCCTCTACGGCTAATAGGTAAATCCTCACGGGACACTCTGTATAGAAAATGCTAATATAAACATTCAGTGAAATTTTTAAGAATCTACAGTCATTCATTTTTTAATTACACTAAAATAAGAAAATCGTCACATGAGAAATCGAGCAAATATCAAATGTTGTAAAAATAAGAATTTCAAACGCTCACAAAAATTTAATTTGACTTCCTTGTAGATATATTTTATTCTTTTTTGATAAAGGTAGACAATATTATGTGGAACCTTGTAATACATTTTCAAATCTTAGACTTAATAAGAAAAATTTTTACGAATTCTTAACTCAAAATAATTTGCTAATTTTCGTGATTTTCGTGATTTTTACATATTTTGTCAATTTTTGAACTTTAAATGCTAATAAAAAAAAACTGTGACTAAGGATTTTTAATATTTTTCAAATGTCATTGTAACAATATAGTAGGAGCCATATGTATTTTTACTTAACAAATAAAGCTTTATTGACAATCATAGAAAAAAGTGGATGTCGCTCTGCTGTACAGTAGGCTACAAGTGGGTCACTGTATAATGGATAGTATTAAATTTTAATTCTATGATATAATATCACTGTATAAGAAAAACGATTCTGAGCGGAGACGGTTTGTCAGTCTAGGTATTAGACATACCTAATATAGGTATACTTATCTATAGTATTAAAAAAAAATTGACCTATAATAGGTATCAATAATAAATTCCGAATTAATCATAACACAATATCCATTAGGTAACGCGTTATACATCAACAACGAACCGTGGTACTATCATAGATATATAATAGTATACTTTAGAATTTTCAAGTGCCCACGAATAATATTATACAATCACAACAAAATAACTAAAATAGTTATTCCAGGTTTTTTAATATGTAATTTTGTCCAAATTTGAACTTAAAAATTAAAATGACTATAAAAATAAACTGTGTAAATGTATTTTTTAAATTTTTTGGTAACAGAATTAATTACTTATGTGGAATCTTGTTTTAAATTTTTAATTCTTAGATACAAAAATTGAACATTTTATAAATTTTTATCTACAAAATAATTTCTCAAATTAAAATTTGATATTTAAATGCTTATAAAAAAAAATTGTGCCTATGTTTTTTTAATATTTTTCAACTGATATTGTAACAATATATCAGGAGCTTTGTATTAAATTTATACACTTTTTGGCCCAATAGATAAAACTTTATTGATATTTATAGAAAAAAAAATTAAAAAAATTGAAAACTGAAAATGTCCGTAAACAGCTCAAAAAGAGTCAAAATATTTTCAAAATTGTATGGTGTACCTATAGGAAATGCTAATATAAACATTCAGTAAAATTTTCATGTATCTACAGTTATTCGTTTTTGGATTACAACAAAATAAGGAAATCGCTACATGAGAAATC
This sequence comes from Acyrthosiphon pisum, assembly GCF_005508785.2. Lineage (NCBI taxonomy): Eukaryota > Metazoa > Arthropoda > Insecta > Hemiptera > Aphididae > Acyrthosiphon > Acyrthosiphon pisum. The sequence goes on from NC_042494.1 coordinate 28,462,077, forward strand.
GAGTGAATATCCAATGTTGTAAAAATTTGAATTTCGAAGGATCATAAAAATTTAATTTGACTTTCTTATAGATATTTTTTTTTTTTTTTTTTTGATAAAGGTAGATTATCTCATAAGGAATCTTGTATTACATTTTAAAATCTTAGATTTAAAAAGAAAAATTTTTACGAATTCTTACATACTTTGTCAATTTTAGATTCTGAGTGGAACGATGAATGTATTGATTTTACAATGATGTGTGTTTTTTTTTAAATTTTTTTTTTGTGTCTGTGTACACGATAAGTAGTCGAAATAATGCTTCGATTTTCAACTTCAGTATCTTGTTCGATTGGAAAGTGAATATCGTTGGTGCATTGGGGAGGTCAAAATTTAAAATTCCCAGTAATTTTCAAAAGCGCCAAGAAAAACCAAAGAAAAATTAAGGAAAAACGGGAATTTTTACGCAAAATCGATTTTTCACAAAATTGAATTTGGTTTTTGGTGTAATTTTAAAAAAAATTACCGTAGATACATGAAATGTTGACTGAATGATTATATTAGCATTTTCTACACACCATAACATTTTGGTGAATATATATAATATAAACTAGCAATAACTTAGTTTATATAATATTTAGATTTTTTGGTTTCAGGATGGAATATTTATGAGAATCCTTGTTCTAATTTTTTTTGTTCTTGGATATATAAATTGAACATTTTATAATTTTTTGAGGCATAAATTCACTTTAGCTAACCAGCACATTTTTGGAATTTTTTTTTGAAATTTATTATAGATATATAAATATGTTAAAATATAAAATGATACCTACAGGTTTACATTTAATAATGAAAAAATCAGTTAAACAAAAAAAATAAACGAATATTGAATACACATAGGTTAGGTAAGTACCTATTCTTCTTAGATAGGTAGGCAGGCAGGTAGCCTCTCTAGGCCTAGGAGGTCAGCCAGAGACATGGTGACCAGCGAAGCCTTGCCTGACACCGTCCGCAGATAACCCTTGACCTCTGAGACCGTATCAGATTCTAAATGGTCCTAACCAAGGCTGCTACAGAGCGGTGGCGTATTTACGGGGGGGGATATGGGGGATAGATCTCCCCCCAAGACCTTTTTTTTTGTAAAATTAAGCTTACTTATTTTCTGTATTTCTCAATATGATACTACTTTTAAGTTTTAAGTAGGTACCTATATCTGTTTTCTAAATGTTCTAGCCGTGGTAATTTGTCTGCTTTGATATAGTCGTTCGTGGCATAAATATCGGAAAATAAAAACATATATCTTTATGGTGGTATGGTATACTATTTTTTTGAATTCTCTGCGAATTATTTTTCATGCATGAGTATAAACCCGATAAATAGTCGGTAAATAAAACAAAATTATACCATGAAGACTATAGATTTACCATAGGGCATGGGTTTATTTTTAGTGACTGAAAACATTGTATTCACCTCTGGGTTACATGCTTTAAATGTTTGTCATAAAGAGGTTTATCCAAATATTCATGAACTCTTGAAAATATTTTGTACTTTGTCTGTATCAACTGCTATACATCTGAACGATGTTTTTCAAGTTTTTATTAAGCATTAAGTCTTACCTAATAAATAGTATGACAGAAGTAAATATTTTATCAATTTTCCTATCTAATATTGAATAATAGCTAAAAATTAAATAGTAATTATTATATACTTTGTTTATTATAACCGACTTAGACACTTAGGGCCCGTTTTACAATCATAGTTTAAATTTTACCAGTCGAATTCCGTGGTTTAACATTAGTTTAACTATTGTAATACGGA
>NC_042494.1:28464131-28469356 GCF_005508785.2 Acyrthosiphon pisum
AGCCAGTAGAGCGGCTATATACAATGTAGTAATGACGTACCCGGCGCGGCGGCCCGAGGCAGTATATTTGACCGCCTTGGCTGGCGTTTTGCGCATGCGCCATTCACAATATTGTATGTGTTTACGCCGTACACCCGTATACCATCTCCCATGCTATTTGATCCACACTAAACTCAACAAGTTAGAGGATTTTAAAAATGTATATTATATTCGTATTTATTGAGTGTACCTATTATTATATATTTCATTCCCCCCCCCCCCTATCAAAATTCCTAAATACACCACTGCTACAGAGTATAAGGTTAATTCACACAGGAGTGGCGTATATCAGCTGGTTCAGCTGGTACCATAACACCGAACCGAGAAGCCTCCGTTTCCATTGGTCTGGACCGCTTGTGTTGTGCATAAGCCTGCAATACAGGCAACGGCCAAGCGGGAGGCTTTTTTTTGACTAGAATCATATCTAGTATACTGCATCCTGCAGGTATAGTTCTTGAGCTGCATCAGCAAATTATAGATTCAAAGATCACCACCTGAATAACACATTATACCTACTTCTGGAATAGATTTACTTGAATTAGACATACGAGTCATACGACATACCAGATTTGGAATGTAAGTAGTGTTCATACTAATAAACAAAGGTGAACGGTGTTAAAAAGTTATTTTTTAACTTTTATCATAAATATTTAATTATTTTTGTTTTTAATTTATTAACTTATACAGTTAAACATTTTTTATCATTATATATTATTACAAGTATAATCTATTTTATTATACAGTGTTAAACACTTAAACGTCTTGATAAATGTTTGAATAAATCAAAATACTAGGGCAGTTGCCAGTTAATGACTAAAAAATATTGTACCTAACTTGAAAAAAAACTTTTTTTTAACTGAGTTAAGTGGATTGGTGGCGGTTATTTAAGGGGTCGCGTATATGCAAATTCGTTGTCTATTCTCGTTACGCAGTGTGGTTGTGTGCGAAGTAAATGATCACTAGTGTGCGTAGATACATTCGGAATCCGCCCTGTGCCAGCTCGCACGCACATGTACATGACAATAAATCGAGAAAAACGAATTATATTCTTCTATCATCTAAGCATCACCTACGAAAACTACCAAAAGCGGTAGTAAATTAAACATACTTCCTGAAGTTAGATTGTAATTTTAAAAAAGGGTTGAATTCGTAAGCTCCTATAGACTATGCTTTGTAGGAACCACTTTTTGGATATAAAACCCAAAAAGCCCAAAATAAATACAAATGCAATGTAATTATTTCATGAGATTTTTTAAAAATATATCCAAATTTTATGGTGCTTTAAAATTTTAAATTTTAAATCGATTTAAAAGAAAGCCTATAGTTATTTTTCCAAAAAATTCATACATATATTAAAAATTAATATCAGACATTCGGAAGTATGTGTAGTTTACCATCGCTTATTGGTCTAAAATTTACGAAAAATACGTGTGATGCGATCCCCTTAAGTTAAGTTTATTTTCTATCTCAATTTTAAATTTAGCTATATTTTGTTAACTTTTGACTTAACTGAAGGCAATTTAATTGAATTAACTTAACTTGCCCACTTTTGCTAATAAAGTAAATAAATCTAAATTTACTATATCTAGGTATATAGTCTATAATATAAAATATTACCTATAATTGTATAGTAATACTTAATTCTTGTCTTTGCTGGTACCTACCTACCTACAATGGTACCAATATTATTTTTGTTCTTTCAGAGTATAGATTTATTATTTTTTTTTAATATTAAGTCAAACAAAACTGAATATACTTAGGTAAGTAGGTAGTTATTATATTGGTATTAGGTAGGTACCTATATCAAAATAAACAGGTATAATTGGAATAAAATAGTTTATTTTGCAGTTACAACTTGACTTCCAGAAACAATATCGATAAGATCTGACGTGATTTTAAATTGTCTTTTGCGATTATATTCCAAGGATAATTTTTCATTCAATGACTTAACATTTTTAGAAGCAGCATCCATAGATATCATACGAGCAGAATGTTCACACAAGGTATTTTCTAACATGGCAAAAAATAAAAGTGAAACAGTAGAAAATTCAATATAACTTCTCATATTTTCTTCTTCTACTTCTTCTAAACCAGCAATATGAGCTACTGTGAGAAGGAAGTCTGTGTTATAAATAGAGATCCAGTCAACTTCTGACGTGCCTCTAGTAATAATATGGTTGTAATATATCTGGCAAGCAATAAATTCAGCGTAATTACATTCATTGAATATTTTTGAAGCGTCTAGAAATGTGGGATTATCTTTCCCTATTTTGAAAGCTGTGAATAAAATGTTGGATTTATGCGACTTTGCTAACAGTTCCTCAGATTTTTGACCAACACATACGACTTTTGCAAGTTTTTGATCAGGTCTGTCCAGTTCTTGTTTAACTTTTTTTACGACATTCGTATGTATGCCACCACATAGACCTCGATCAGACGTGATGGCAAATATGAGATGATTTTCAATGCGGTCGAGCATGTTGATGTGTGTGTAATGTTTATAAAATGATAGCGTACCATGGCCAAATGGACGTACATCCTTCAGCAGGCGCTCGGTCTTGGCCAATTTGGCAGCTGACACGAGTTTCAGGGACGAGGTGATTTTATTGATGTTGCCATATGACTGTATGCGTTTCTGGATGGCTCTCAGAGACATTTAGTGGGCCGCAATAAACTACGTGAGTAATACCAATAAGTAACACAAGACGGCGAACACGATGGTCTAGAATCTAGGGAAAGGAAAGAGAAATAGAATAAAGAAATCATTCTCAGATTAGGAACATAAAGTTATGCGTGACGACTACGATGCGTGCCATAGGCGCAAATAGTGGGGGGGGGGGCTTTAGGGGCTAAGCCCCCAAAAAATGTCCATAGCCCTCCGAAACATTTCCTACATTTTGTTTTAAGCTTATTCAATATTACCAAAATAAGGCTTTAGCCCCCCATATCTCAAACGCTATTTGCGCCTATGGATGCGTCGGACAAACGCCTCTGGGCCCTGGGGCCTTAGCTGGTGAGGGGGAGTTGTTGAAATATACAATTAATATTAGTATTCAAACCATGTAAACCATGAGTTATAATATTCGTACGTGGACCGGGCCAGAGGTAATACCGACTGATCAGATTCGCGATCCCTGTGCTGTGTACAATATACTATAGTGCATCATCTTCATCGCATTAATTGAATAAATTATATTTATCAAAATATAGGAAAATATACCTACATTTTTTGCTCACCACTGAGCGGACGGGCGACGGCTGCCAGGGATGCTGTGACGACACGGTGACTATGTTATTTTGCTTGTTAATAAAACGTATGTGTGCAGCATATGTACAATTCAAGATCAATATCGATGAAGGACTACTATGAGAACGACTATTGAAATCGAAAGGACAGAATCAAAAACAGTAAAAAAACGATTACCTACTTTTAAAGCATTTTGACGATATTCTGTTTATACGTAGTGCAGGACAACGAAATGGAATATAAACAATCATTATAGTAGATGTACTACCCAAAGGTAACTTAATTAACGTTTATAGAAAACACTAAAAAAATTAAAAATTTGAAATGTCTAAATCTATTATTATATCTATCGTGTATTATAATTAATCTAAATATTATTTTGTAAATGTCATTGTGTATTGAAAAATATAATTTAAATAATTGTGTAATGTGTCTACTATTTATATTTTTATAATAATAACAAAATAGGTAACAAAAATCGTTCATAAAAATTTTTGGGGACTTCTATTAAACATTTTTTTAATTTCTGGTACCTAATTAAATGAATGAGAATTTTTTTACTATACGTTCAATAGCTTTGTTTTAAAATTGCATGCATTTTTAACTACAGAATAATTTACATATTTTCGTGATTTTGATTAATTTCATAAACATTTGAAATATAAATGCTTATAAAAGAAATTGAACTACCTATATATTTTCGATATTTTTAGTTATATATATAAGTACCAAATATTATTAGAAATCTTGTATTTAATTTCCAAGCAATATTCCACATAAAAAAATTGTTTTATACATAATGGAAAAAACCCAAATAAAATGCGAACATTTTAAATGATAGCATACTGCATAATGATATACATATGAATACAGCTAAAAAAGAAAAGTTACTAGGAGTTTTTATTTGCTTCCCTAGGTCATTATAGAAGGTACTAACAAGGTCTAATTTTTCTACCTGAAACCACTATCAAAGTTAAATATTGAAGCAGTTATAAGGCAGTTATAAGTCCAGACTCCGCGTAAGTACCTACGTAACTATTAAGTCGAGGCAGGGCAAAACCTACGTTAAATTTACTCAAACTTTAGACCAGCTCAACCACTTTTTAACCCCACCCTATTAACTATGTTCCAAAGAAAAATGTACCTACTTATAATGAATAACAATTTGCAAGTATTATTATATTTAAAACAAAAATTACCTTAATATCAAAATATCAAGTACAATCAGAAAATATTAGCCCACCCTATGAGTATTTTCTAACTACGTACCTTGTATGACACCTTCAACCTTGATAAACAAATAAAAATAAAAATACCCACACTATAAAAGTATAAAACCAATACTTTCAACACCCTTGTTACATAGGTATTAGGATCTAAAACGGCACATTATTTTAACACTATCCCTATTTCTATATAGCTGCGCGGCGCAGCCTGTGCCTATGAAATAAAATTAAAAAATAATCACTTTTATTGCAATAAACAATAATGTAATATCCAAACATCCAATGCATTTTATTCTATAAATTATTATCGTGATCATCATACGGACTTATTTGACCTACAGGTTCATGTGGTGAGAGGGAAATGGTGTGTAAGTAATTATTTTTCTTATAATAACATGTAGGACTTGGCTACGTATGTACTATATAGGTAAAATGGTATATATACCTACTAAAAACATGGTCGTATACACGGGCGCGATATGGGGGTAGATTCCATCCCGATGGGCGATGGCCTTTTTAGTTTTTGTTATATATATAATAATCTTCCTATCTCACCCCCAGTCTCCACACAATGAAAATTCCTCTCTATACTCTACGCCACTGACTAAATACAAATAATATTTTGGAAATATTGACTTGGTACAAAAATATTGCCTAATGCAACTTACTTTTTGATTGACCCTCGTATTAATAGCTTTAAATTGTACTAATTG
>NC_042494.1:28470036-28486320 GCF_005508785.2 Acyrthosiphon pisum
AAATTATATTCTTAAACTTATCATTAGACATTATCAGTGGCGTATTTACAGGAGGGGGGATATAGGGGATAGATCCTCCCTTGACATTTTTTTTCTAAAGTTAAGTTTTCTTATTTTCTGTTATGCTCAATATGATATTACTTTTAAGTCTTTTAAATTTTCAATCCTTAGCTAGTCTTGTGGGATCTTGTCGCAATTGCATTCTTTAACTAGATTCACTTTCCCATCAAAAATATATTGTCGAAGAAAACCAAAGCCCCGAACGGTGGTGACGGACAAAAAAAAACACAAATTATTGTAATATCAATACAATCATATTGCTCCGCTCAGAATCTAAAATATATCGAATGGTTGATATTATGTTAAACAAAAAAATTAATAATTAGACAGGTAGTTTATGAATATACATTGTTAATTTTTCATTGTTTCATAGTATTGTGGCTCCAGGCTCATTCAGTTCGACTATTCGGGAATATTTATTTGGGTGAGTGGAAGTTCCTATGAAAAAACGAGAATACACGAGAGTACGAGACCTAGCAGGCATGACGAAATATTGTTAAAATAATAATGTTATTTCGTCATGAACTGACGTCTGCCTAGACAGTAGACAGTGTACTATAAAAAATTATGAGTAACGAGCAACGACCCTGATAACGAAAGATCAAACCACATAAAATGATAAAACTATCAAAATCTAAGTACCTAACCAAACTATTTCGAGATAAGGAATAGTGAATTCTGGACCCTGAATTGGACATTTGGAACACGACTCACTACTATTGTGACTATCGTGATTTGGACTAACTGTCTAAGCTTGGATAATTTATTAATTTATCAAGTAAAGCTTAACTTAAGAAGTAAATAGTAAATAGTAATTGATATTGTGATTTGAAATCACTTTTTTCTTGAATATTTTACAGAATTTAATTTTCAATTTTGTAATATGCCTCATTTCCGTTTGGAAACAAATGTTTCTAAGTCTAAAGTAACACCAGAAATATTGAAAAAGATTTCTACAGCCGTGGCCAAGACTCTTGGAAAACCGGAATCGGTAAATACTAAATACCTACCAAATGTTTATCACAGTAATTTTTTTTTTTACTTATTTTACACTCGTTTTATAGTATGTGGTTGTGACTATTGTGCCCGATCAACTTATGCATTGGGATGGAGATGATAAGCCCTGTGGTACTGCTACGTTAATGAGCATCGGTTCCCTAGGCGTTGAACAGAACAAGAAACATGCAGCTGTCTTGTATCCTCTTTTAAAAAAAGAGCTAGGCATACCAGATGACAGGTATATTTACTTAATTCATCTATCAGTGAAATAATTTAATAAATAATTATTGTTTCTAGATTATACATAACATTTTCGGACCAAAGTTCATCCAATGTTGGTTATTCTGGAACAACCTTTCAAACAATTTTAGGATAATAAATATAAGGAGAACAAAAAACTACACTACAATTTATGACTTTTTTACTTTTCGTTTCACCTTCTATGATTATCTAAGCTTTACAACCAAATCCAAAAAAAATTCAACAGATTTAAATTAAGAAAAATAAACATTTACATTGATTTATGGGTATTTGTTATTATTATTTATCCTTAATAATATTGTTGAAGGTTGCTAGCTGTATTTAAAGTTATTCATTATTACCTTTCCTTCCTAGAACAATATTTTCATTCTTTTACCTAATTAACACAGTCATAGGCGCAATTTAAACTTTTGACTTGGGGGGGCTGACAAGCAGACTAAGACAAGCAGACCATTGCAATATAGCATGTTAAAATTGTATGTTCTATGTTTTTTTTGGGTGGGGGACTTAGCCCCCCCAATCTGCGACTATGAACACAGTCAATCATATTTAAGTATACTGGTCATGGCACTAATAGTTTAATCGTAACGCTGGCCAAATTCTAGTACATTTAATTACGAGGTACAAGATACAATACTATTTGCAAGTGAAATTCTTTATTTCAGCTATATTTTTCAATAATAATTAATGAATATTTATATAATATAAATACTAAATTCCTAGGTACTATTACATTGTCATTGATTTTGTTGGTCCATGTTCAGTTTATTTACTAAATTAAATGATATTGTTTTGGTAAAACAACTTCACAAGACATTAATAACCACCTAACCTATGGTGGGGTTGCGGGTTAAACACATAAATCACATTGAAGGAGAAAGTGCACTCTGCACTAGGAAGTGATGTAAAGAATACTTTTAAAAATTATTTTAGTAATTACTCAAATACATTTTATTTCAAGTATTTAAGATACTACTGAAATACTTTAAATGTATAGTATTTCAAATACTACTCAAATCCTTTTCAAATAGGTTTGTAATCAACGTAATATAGACACAAGTAGGTTATTAATGATGTTTATTTATTTATTTAATAAATGTTTATTACATTTTAAAAACATTGTTTTCAACATTTCCATCGGTCATATTGCTTCTCTTCTTGGTCATGGTTGCACCACCCACACTAAATACAAGCTCCACTGAATCAAACACAATACCAAAGTATTCAATACAAAAAAAAATATTTAAAATACCATTGAAACTTCATACTGAAAGTATTTAAAAAGTTATTCAATACTTAAAAAAATATCTGAACACATTTACTTGAATACTTTATAGCACTGATGTCTGCTAGGCAATAATAATGCTTTAAGTTGCATCAACTTAAATCTTACATTTATTTTACTGTTTATTCGTTAGCTATTATTTGGGCCAGAATGTATGCATTAAGACACATAAAATATGAAGTTTTTGATGCATAAATACAAAATAAAAATACATTCATATTATTAAAGGTAAATATGTCAATAAAATCAAATATAAATTTAAAAAAATAATAATGAGTATGTATTTCATAGATAAAAAAATAGCATTTATTAAAAGTAAAAACTTATTTAAATAAAATATATTTGATGTGTACCAGCGTGAAGGTATCAAAAATATTTAAACTGCCGCTTATCTTATAGATGAATCTTCAACTGAAAGTCCCTAAATTTAAATTTTCAACCCATTCACTCATTTCCCTAATTATCATTTTATTAATTTACAGTATCCATAATTCTTTGACAGTTTATATGTAAATTATTGTTGCAAAAATAATTATATTATAACTTTTAGCTTCATTTTTACTATATTTTAAATATGTAACTTATATTAATTTATTCAGAAATGTACAATCAACAATAGAGCTGTATTTTCCCTGAATATTAAAGTATATAGATAAACAATATAATCTACAAATAGTTATGAAACATAGATTCTTATTCATAATTTTATTCTTCTGTCAAATATTTAAAAATATGCATTTTGGGCTTTAATGGCTTCATAAATATTTATTTTACTAGCAAAATACTTGGTTTTTCAATTGTTACAATGCATTAATCAAAATAAAAAAATAATAAAATATTAGTTGATAATGTGTGGATTTTTTTGAAAAAGTACAAGCACTTTTGAGTCATCGACAGGAAATAAATATTAAATTAGTATTTTATTTGTCATAGTTTAAGATGTCATTTGTTTTAAAGTAATAAATGATTATCATTACAAATGTTAAGTTGCATGATAAATTAATGTGATAAGAAGTTGGTAAATTAGCTATAATTAAATAACAATGAAATTAGTTTTTTCAATAATAATAATTGTTCAATCAAACCAATTTATTTAACACATTTGAGATTATATTTTAAAATCAGACACATTAATTTTCTTTATATAATATAATATATAGTATAAAACAAATTATAATTGAACATGAAAGCAATACATTTAATTAATGCACAAGTCTATCAAAAGTGTTTTAAAATATAATAATTCAATAAGTGTTTATTGTATTTTAACAACACAAGTATAAAATTATTACAGAGACCTGTATAATAAATATTTGAGTATAACTTTTTTTTGGTTTTAACATTATCATGACTAATTTGTTTAAAAAAAAAAAAACAAAATACACAAATTGTAGGAATACAAACAAAATGACGCTACCAGGGAAAGAAGATAGGTGATAAGCAGATTCAGTCTTTTCTTGTTCTGCGCTTCCTTGGAGATGATGGTACTTGATCTTCATTAGTTTGATCAGCCTCTACATCAACCTTTATAATTAGAAGAAAATTTTAATAACTATGTTAAGTCCAGTGCTTGACTTGGAAAAGAAACAGTGAAGGTACTCTGATGACACATACAACATTTGCATCCCTACATAATATAATACTGGGTAGTCTCTTTGGGCCCCACAACTCCCCTTTTACACTCTTGAACATATTACCACAAACCAACGTAACTTATTCTACTAAGTACTTTCAATGGTGTGTTGGTATACACCTTTTGGACGCGATTGAATCTTAGGTGTCAATGATATTAAGTCAATAAAAATTGTTTAAACGCCTGCGTTCTCCTCTAAACCATACTGCCACTCTGGCCCAAGAGGGAAAATATTGAGGTTTAAATGAAAAGATTGCGATGAGTCCTAATTATCACCAAAGACATATGAATGTCTATAATTATCCTGCATAAATGTATTTCTGTATCAGATACACATTATTGTATACACATTTTGTGAATAGTTTTTTTTTTCAAAATAAAACCTAAATAAAGTACTATCTCATGTGTCCTAATTTGAAAAAAAATAGGGGGTACACTAGAATATTTCAAAATTTAGTTGAGGCCAAAGTCCTCCATCAATCACTGATATTAATTTAAAATTATCTTAACATAATATTATTTAATTGTTAGTAGCACATACATTTTCTTCATCATCATCAGCACTTTTACTATCAACTTCTTCATCTTCTTTTATATCTGCTTCGTGTTCTTCATCAGATGCTTCTGCTTCTACGTCAGGTACAGGCTCATCAGTTTTCTTACTCGATTCATTTAAAGAAGTCTTTTCCTATTTTAATAAGAAAGATAAATAATATGTGCTTAAGGGAATTGAAAAAAGGTAATTTTACGGTGGAAGAAAAATTACTTTTGATGTGCAGCAGGTTATAACTATTAATACAACAGTTACTGCAATAACAACTACATACACAGCCCACAACCATGGGTTCTCATTGGTATATCTAATTACAGCTCCAAATACACTTTCCTAATTAAGAAAATACAAATTTGTTAAAATACAATAAAATAAGGACAGGTATTAATTCATAATTACAGGTAGGTATATTTGATATACTTAATGGGAAAGTACAAATAGATATAAAGAACTACTCATTAGTTACTTAATTAGTAACTAACTACCTTTAAATATCTTTGTGTCAAATATGATAAATAAATGATCACAGGTATAGAACAATAAATTAAATAACATAACCATAATCCTGGCTTATAATTCATATTCTTGAGAACTCTGCCCCAAAATGTACCCTATAATATATATGTAGATATTTTTGTTTGTTTTCAAATTATTTTTATTACTACAATGTAAAGGTATTAATTGACTTTTTAGATTTAAAATTTATATTAAATATTACCGATTCGTGAGATACATTCTTCTTTTTCAGTGACCATGTTACTTCTGACCATTTTTCAGCATGTACCTCATCATCTGCTATTACGACATTATCAAAATAAATTTTGTCTGAAATAGACCACAATTCAAAACCAACAGCACCCTATAATAATACACAGGAATTATGTTTATTTATTTATGCACAATTTACATAATGACCTTTAACATATTACACAAAAAATGTAATTATTCATTATTTAAGTAATTTTTAGTTTTGTGTTTTGAGGTGAAACTTCTCTACAGAGAATACAATCTTGAAAAGTGTGTAATATTATGCTTTTATTCTCAAGACACAAAATTAATAGTAATGCATACTACATCTAACCAGGGGTGTCTGAACGTTCCATAATGTCAGTAGTATACATATGTGCACAGAGCGCATAACTTATGGCGAATAGTCATTGTGTGATTTCTTTTTTAAAAATTATTAGTTTTTCAGAGTCAAATTGTGAAATGTTTGGAATGCACAAATTAAAATAAGTTGCTTTTATAAACTAAATACTTTAAAGGTTAAGTTACACAAAATCACAAAAATTTACTCAGACGTGAGTGCAGTTGGTTTATAAATTATAAGTGAAATTAATTATTATTCTGTACTAAAATATTGTTTGTATAACATTATGTAATTAAGTTAATTAAGCAAACTGTTATTTGTGTATGAAATGTATCATAATAAATTAAAAATACTTACAATAGGTGAAGATTTAAGTGGATTTTTATCATAAAAGTAATCAGGATTATGTATAAGCCGAGGAGTCCACTTTCCACGATAGTTTGGATTGTCTGTTAATGGCTGCTTCCATTTGCCTTTGTACTTTGGATTTTTCATTAATGGTCTTGACCAAGGTCCACAACCTGAACGATCTTCACATTTTGGATTATTAATTAAAGGGGGTTCCCATTCTCCATCCATTTCATTATCCCTTTAAGTAAATCAAATTTATTAATAATTCAATATCACATACAGATTATAATCATTTTAATTTACTTCAATTGACCAAGTAAGTAGGTACTATGTATCATTTATACATAGTACTTATTTTATGGGTTTGTCCAAATTTTATTTTAAATATATTAATCTATTGAATAAAATATTAACTGATACTTACCAATCAGTGGGTTTAACTGCTGCTGTATCAGGAATGTGAGTGGGTTCTTCTTCCAACCAATCGTCTGGCATAGAAGAAGATTCATCGGGAATACTTTCAGGTTCGCTTTCATCCCAATCATCTGGTTTAACAGCACTTTCATCAGGAATCTTACTTCTTTCATCCCAATCTTCAGGTTTTACATCGTTCTTATCAACTATTTCTTTTGGTGGGTTAATTGGTGGATTAAAATCATCTTCTGATAGTAAATCTCCTTCATATTGCAACTACAAACAATAATAAATCAAACTTAATAATAACATTTTTAGAATAACTTACTTCTTGGTCTAAAAAGAATGAATATGAGTTGTCTGGTTTAACAACTAAGGTAAACAAATGAGGTTGGTGGTCAGTAAATACAGATTCTTCAGTTTTTAATTTTAAACAGTGTTTTTCAGTAATTGTATTGTTTCTAGGATTTTTATGCCTAATTATAAAATGCACTTTGGAAGTTGGTCCACATTTATCTGGGCCAAACATAATCGAATAAGGAGTTTTATCATTAAACTGAGTTAAATCCTTAATATGAGGGCCATCAGTAAGCAACTTTAAATATGCTCCACCACAAGTATGTGGCTTTTGAAAAGCTACTTCATATTGAATAACTAGAGTTTTTCCACCATCAAACTTGAATGGTTTATCAAGTTTTGATGAAATAGCTGCATGACGACTCTCTGATGCTAAAACTAGACCTCTGTCACCTTTCAGCGGGAATCTTTCTAATTCTTCAATATTCCATTTACCTAATAATATAAATAGTTACAATGATTAAAAAATACATGAAATAATTAACACATAGGTATCTACAATTTGATATTTTATTCAATTTTTATGGTATTGAATATTATTCCATATTTTGTTATTTAGCCATTTAATCCCAAACACTTTTTTTTAGATTTCTTGAGGTATATTTTGGAAAACTGTCTCCCTCATTTTAAAGGTTAAACAAAGAATATTGTTATGAAAAATTACTTAATAGGTAACTTAAGCTAATAATTTTTAAATGAAAAATAATTAGAGTCTAGAGATTGGTTTGTATGTATTTTTATTTTATTTTTAATTTCGTAGGTAGTGATAAATATATAGAATATAGATAGATAATATTATAATATTTATAGACATAAATTAATTATTAACTTTTCTAGTATTATAAACTACTTATTGGCCGTGGTGTGCTGTCTTGTTTTAATTAAAGTGTGTAAATAAATATAATATTTATAAAAAATTCCAGGCGTGTGCAAAAAAACAATAAAACATTTATTAATATATATTATAATAAGCAGTTTACCATCATATTGAGCTAGTTCCTCATCAACATCTGGCTTCTTGGAATTAGATTTAATCCATTTTGTGTCCAATAATGATGGATTGTCGAAATTTTCGGCCAGGTACACGCCTACTTTGCTCGCAGTTGGGCTGGTGTAAGGCACCGATTCTACGCTTACATCACTCTGGGGAAACGTACACGAATTAGGTAAAAATGTTGAATTAGTTGTAGAAAATACTCGTTGCTTACCGGCGCTTGTTCTTCGCCGAATGCCAAATGCACGACCAGCACTGCTATGCATGCCAGTAGTTTAATTTTGGCCATTGATATCTGCTCAAAACGGACAATACAATGTGTATGAAAAACAATTATATATCAGAAAATGGGCGACAAAAAGCACGAGAACCAATGAACAAAACTTACTCACACGGTTACAGTCGCAGATCGCAGAGACTAGACGATTTTCCACCCAAATAGTCAAATGTCAATCGGTGACACTCAAATCGTATATTCGTACTATGGTCTATGATAATGAGGAAACCTACGTAACACCACGAATCCAGTAATCTGTGACAGGGGTTTCGGCTGCGGAAAATGACAAGACAGAAATAATATATTAATATTACTGGACCGGCATATTGCCGCAGTGTGTGCAACTTACCGTGTTCAGCGATGAATGACTATGCCACTATGGCGATGGTGATGATGATGATGATGATGATGATGATGTTATTGATATTTCCCCCACCTTCCCGCTCTTTTTTCTAAATTTTTCTAAATCATAACGAAAATTATTTTGAAATTTATAACCGTACCCCGGAACTCGCGCGCTTCAAAAATTTGTTTTATATTGCCCCCCTGATAAGTTGGATATGTTGCTATTATACTGCCCAATAAATGAGAATAATATTTTTAATTAAAATTTTTTAGTTTTTCCCGATGCCGCCCGCTGCCGTTGTTGTCCGCACTGTTGTCGTGACATCATAGGCGTACCTCTAACACACCGCGGCTGTTCGGCTGTTTGATTCTCACGTTTAAATACGAATCGCGATCATTGTTTACTACTCGGCAGCCGAGACCGCCGCCGACTCTACGATCAAAATATAGGCAGCCTTTTCGCGGTGTTTAGAACAATATGTAGCCTCCGAATTTCCAGCATTTTGACACCATCTGTCGTCGTTGATTGCCCAAACCCTCCGAGTCACGATGACGGCCAGCACGGACGCGGCTGCGGCATTACCCACCACGAAGGTGATACAGGTGACGAATATCGCACCGCAGGCCACCAAGGATCAAATGCAAACGCTGTTCGGTTGCATTGGCAAGATCGAGGACATCAGACTGTACCCGCAGATACGTGACGTGTCTGTACCTGTCCAGTCTCGTATATGTTACGTCAAGTATTTCGACTCGCTGTGCGTAGCCGTCGCACAACATCTCACTAACACCGTGTTCATCGACCGAGCACTCATCGTCACGCCCTATCAATCCTCGGTTGGCGACATACCAGATGAATACAGGGCGCTGGACATTGCTAACCAAGCGAACATCGTGCCTGGATTATATCCTTCTGACCCCAAGTTGCCGGCGCACGTCGTCAATCAAATCGAAGGCATTCCTCCGAATCAGGTAATTGTCACTAACGATCCGGTGTTAGCGTCCAATGGCTTACCTCCGTACCCACAATTGCCAATCACTTATGATTCTAGACGAATTGAAGAAATTAGGCGTACCTTGGCTGCCATTAACGTGGACGAAAATGTGACTGACGATGAACTTATAGGTTTTTTCCAAAAAGCTGGTGATGTCAAGTATGTTAGATGGTGTAGTAGAGAAAACGATATTACTCGTTATGCTCTTGTAGAATATTCGGAACAAGCTAGTGTTATAGCTGGATTAAAACTCAATGGAGTACAACTCGGCTCCCGTCCAGTTCAAGTGACACATGCCACTCAAGCAATTGCTAAACCAATGGCCAAAAGTAATGAAGCAGCCCAAAGAGAAATTGAAGAAGCTATGACTAGAGTTAAAGAAGCTCAAAGTTTGATTTCTGCAGCTATTGATCCTGTCATTGGGATCTTATCTAAAGACAAAAAGCATGGTCATTCTCATCGTAGGTCAAGATCTAGATCACATGGTAGGAGTCGACGTAGGTCATCATCTAGATCACGTAGAGGACATTCACGCTCTCGTAGAAGACGGTCAAGATCACGTTCTAAAAGGCGATCTAGATCAAGGAAAAGGTACAGGAGTCCTAACCGACGTTCTAGAGATAGAAAAAGGTCACGGTCCAGGAAAAAGTCTAGATCTAGGGATAGAAAACGTAAAACATCCAGAGATAGGCGAAGATCAAGATCTAAATCAAAGTCTAAGTCTAAGTCTAAGTCTAGACGTCGCTCAAGATCTAGAAGTCATAAAAAAGATAAGAAATATTCTTCTAAACGAAAAGAAGATAAATCTGAAAAACGAAAAGAAAAGGACAAAAAAAAAGAAAACACCCCACCTGTTGTACTAGAAGTTGAGAAAAAAAATAAATCTGCGACACCTGAAAAAGAGAAATCTAGGTCAGCTACACCACCAAGAAGTAATTCTAGGAGCCCACGATCATCTAGTAAATCACCAAGGAGAAGTAGCTCATCTGGTAGAGGAAAGACATCTGAATTAGTTAAAAGCCGTTCGTCTAGTCATATTAGACGAACATTGTCTCCGAAAAGATCTAGGACAAGAACTCCGCTTCGTAAGCGGGTTAGCAGGTCTCCTCGCAGAAGTCGGACACCTAAGAAACGCTCTAGGAAATCAAATTCATCGCAAAGACGTACTCGAAAACGTAGTGCAAGTCGTCATAAGTCACGTTCGCCTACCGAAAAACGACATAGACGTACACGTTCACCCATACGTAGATCACCATCTCCCAGATCGCCTCCTCCTAGAAGAGTTACTAGAACTCCCCCATCTAAAAGTCCTCAGTCTCCTGCTAGATCTGTATCCAGGTCACCTCCAGTAAGGGGTAAGAGAAGCACATCTGACAGCAGAAAAAGAAGTGAGTCAGTAACCCGTAAAAGAAGTTTATCAGTAGATAGAAGCAGAAGAAGTATGTCGATTGATCATAAATCCCGATCAGAAAGTAAAAGTAGAAGCCATACTCCTGGCTCAGCAAGGAGTAGGTCACCTGGATGGAGAAAAAGTGAATCCGCATCGCCACCACCAAATAGACGAAGTACTTCTTAAACCTTATAATCTTAAATTTTTTTTATTATGTACTTGTAACCATGTACACAATTTATTTTAATTATCCAATTACATTAATTAAGCATGATGTACTTATGCTTTAATTTAATATAAATATATATATGTATTTCGTATCTGATGTATATTATATACAATTATATTTAGTTTTCTTTTTATATGTTTGTTCCTGTCCTAGTTTAAATTCTGTACTATCTAAAAATAAGAAAATTCAAAACAGTGAATGTAGTGATGTTCATTAAAATGTATCCTATGTACTGAAAATATTAAAAATATATTGTAGGACGTAGGTATAAATACGTCTTGAATTGGAGTTAACAACTAAAAAATAATATTGTGAGTGTTTACATGCAATATAATATTACATAGATACAATTTATTTAAGTATATCATCTAAAGCATTTTTGGAGGGCCACTTTAAAAATTCATCAAGTTAGTCCAAATTACTACAATCTATAGTGAATCACATTATAACTAAAAATGGTTATTTAATGGTGATTACTAATTAAAGCTCAACAATAGTTTCTTAAAAAAAAACGATCTTGTCTTAATTGAAAAATGTTTTATTTAAAATTATTAGTTATAATTATTTTTACATAATATTTATTAAATAATAACATTCAAAGCACAAATTTAATAAACTTAGATTTCAGTTTGGTTTAATGCTGATTCTGAGGCACTATTAACTTTTCTAGTTAAAATATTTAATGCTTCTAAGAAAATTAAACTTGGATCCATTGCTCCGACTGATTCAATTGTAACTGAAAATTAAGAATAATGTTAATTGTTAGTCCATGCCTTGCCAAACAATTTTAAACATAAGTAATTATTTGTATAAATTATGGTAAGTGCAAAATTTAGTTAATAATATGTTACCAATTATTAGTTTTTTTTTTTAATAATAGCCTAGGTATAATCTTTAAATACAATAACATGACTATCTATATTTTAAAGCAAAATTTGAGTAATGGTTTAAAATTATTTTAAACTTGTAACTATTTTATTTTCAAATTGAAAGAATTATCACTGAATAATTATTGAGTTTTTTGTAACAAATGTTAAAAATAATTTACTACTGCTCTATGAATGGTATAATTAACATTGACACTGAATGTTGCATATGAGTTATTAATTGTTTTTCTACAAAATAAACAAAATTCTTTAATATTATTTATTTGTATATTTTAAATCTTTAAATTTACAAAATGTGTGCGCACAAGTATAGCCTATATTTATGGAATTTAATGGGCGCTATTCTATAAATGTTAAAGATAAAGTGATTATAGTGAATAGTGTTTTTTAGAATCTAGTATAAACATTGCAGAATTTATTTTAATAAGATAATTGGGGATAATATTATTTTTAGTTTCTCATACTGATTATGAATGATAAAAAAAACTATTTATGGTAAAATAAGGTATCTGTGACACGAAATTGAAACTTCAAACTTTGAATGCTTATTTTTGTTGAAGATGATGTAATTAAAGATTTAATATGATTGACTTTGAAAAGTAATTAAACAAATGTTAGTTTCTAATTATTAAGAATTAACAATAATGTATTTTCTATTAACTTAATCGATCTGTCTCCAATAATAACAACTTGAAAAATTAAATTACATTCTTATAAAAATATTATCTGCATGATAAAAATTAAATACATATAGGTAAGGATATAAATTAATAAGTAAATAAATTGTTCTGTTAAGTTTAAATTTTTGATTTTGAAACTAAATAATAAAATTATTTATTTAAGAAATTGGAAACGGTGATTTTCTGTCTTTTTCTAAAACACATGGAACATAGGGACTTAGACGGGGTTTTCATTCCGAAGTACCCATTGATCTAGTACAGCGATATAAATTCTAAAAACATATTTTAAATTGTTGTCATGTCTATTTGAGATTGACTTTCCCACATTTTTGATTTTATCCCCCTAAATTCTAAAAAAATGTACACCAAAAAGGAATTTAAATATTTAAATTATTGGAGAAAATAATACCAATGAATTAAAAATGCAAGAAAGGTGATCTCAAGAAGACTTGACGATAAATTCAAATCTGTTTTAAGAATTCTTAACGCTTTACTAGACCAATTGATATGTTGGAATGAAAATACGTCTAAATTCCTATGTTCCACGTATGTTAGACAACAACAGAAAATCACTGCTCTTAAATTCTGAAAAAAAAGTGGCAAAAAGTGCAATTTTCTATAAAACAAAATGTGACTTGTTTCACGTTAGTATCATACAATTTTTTGCACAAATAGATTTATAGTTTAAAATTCCTATAAATTATTTGCATAATATGTAAATAATTAAAATTTATTGACTAAGAACCAGACTACAAAACTTACATATAAAATGGTCCTGAATTTTGGAAAGTAAAATTTTATTATCAAACTGTTTGTATCTAAATACATTCCTGGAACTATTATCTTTTCGGGAATCTTCTACAAATGCAATAAGGACACCTAAAAACAATAATTTGATTTATTAAAAAAAAAATAATAATTAGTTTTTATAAAATAAATACATACCTTTAACACTTTTCAATCCAATGACACCCTTGGGAAAGCATGATTGTAGTAATACTGCATCATTTCCTTTAATTTCATCAAGTAATTTAATATTTGGCATCATTCTATACCAGGCTGTGCCTAAATATCCAAAATACAACAAATCATTTTATTTATATATTAATATAAAAATAAAGTGATCTACCAAACATATTAATCATAAAAATAAAAATAAGAAAAAAATTATTTGAACATTTATCTCCTTTTTTTTGTTGTAATCAACAAAGTTGCCAGAACTTCTTGCAAATTATTTAATTTAACTTCTACTTAATACACAATAGGTACTTACAAACACTTTGAAATTTAGCATGGTCTTTAGGTATCCCTTTGACAGCAAACATTTTAAGTTCAATTTCCTGTCCTGGTCTTAACTTTGCGATGAGAATATCATCACTAATTATTCCAACATCTTTTTCCGTGAAAATATCTTTTTGGTTGCCCAATGGCAACCATTTTATGTGTTTTGCGTAAACTAAAATTATTTCAAGTCTCAAAAAAGAATATATATGATTCTAATAAAAACAAAAGAAGGTAAATAGATAACTAATAACTACTCTGCTGTACAGTAGGTGTTAAGTGAATCCAGTTATCAATTCACAGTAACGTAGCCTTAAATCAAAGATGATTCCTAAAATTTGAAAATTTTATACTTCAGAGTATAAGATATAATGATATACGTAAAAGTTTTAAGTGTTAAGTCACCACGAATAATATTTTGAATAAAAAAAATAAAGGAAATTGTTATTATTTGTTTAAATATGTAATTTCGAGCAAATTTGAACTTGGTCAATAAAATAATAGTTTTTGTACATCTAAAATGTTTTGGTTCCAGAAAGAACTACTTACGAAGAACCTTGTGTTCATTTTTAAATCTTAAATAGGAATGAATGTTTAACATTTTATGAATTTTTAACTACAAGTAATATGCAAATTGTTATCAAAGTTATAAACTTAAAATGAAAATTATTATTGATATATGCTAACAATTTTAACGTAGAAATAAGTTGAGCGTATATCAATAATAATTTTCATTTTAAGTTATAATAAAAACTCTGAGGAACCTAGTATTACATTTTCAAGCTTTTACAACCAGTAAAAATGTTTTTATCGACATGCATGGAAAATAAACTAAAAATGTCAAATATCTATAAAATATAAATAGCTTAAGAGGATGCTACACCCGTGCGTGTTGTCTCAGTCGTAAATATGTAAAACATAGTAAAAACTGTTTTGCATGGAAAAGAACCAAGAAGGTCACAGTCATAACACTCATAACCAAGAAATGGAATTTTCACAACATAAAAAGAGAACTTCGGTGGTGAAATATTGTTTTTATTTTTTCGATATTGAAACTACAAAAAAGTAATAGATTTTGAAACAATAAAAACTTTTTTCGTATAAGTAATATCAAAAAAATAAAAACAATATTTCACAGATAATATTCTGAACTATATTTTTTATCAATTTGAAGTTTTAACTAGGACTGGCAGTATTTAAAATGTTGATACCAGTATCCCGTATTTGTTTTTACTGATATCTATACGGTATTACTGGTTGTATGGTATTTTTGGTAATTATCAAAAATACCATAGCTTTGGTAAATTTTAGTACATAATTTAATTTAGTGTTTAAAAGTTTCCAACCTAGGATAGGGCTATTATATTATATCATAACAATTATATAAAAATAATAAGCAAATCAAATGAAATTTTTATGAGCATTTGAAATTCATGTTTTTACAAGATTGGATATTCACTTTATTTCTCATGTAGCGATTTTCTTATTTTATTGTAATTCAAAAACCTATAACTGTAGATACATAACAATTTTACTGAATGTTTGTATTTTCATTTTCTATACACCATAAATATGTTGACTCTTTTTGAGCTGTTTACGGATAATTTCAAATTTCAATTTTATTTTCTACAAATATCAATAAAATTTTATTTGTAGGACCAAAAATCGTGAAAATTTAAAATAAGGTTCCTGATATATTTCAACAATAGCAGTTGAAAAATATTTTTAAAAAAGGCACATTTTTTTTATAAGCATTTAAAGTTTTAATTTGGACAAAAATTTATAAAATGTTCAACTTTTATAGCTAAGCGTAAATAAGTTATTAGTGATGGGCGGCAACGAATAATAACTATCGAATTATTCGATAGTTTTTCCAAATAAGTTATTCAAATAATCGACAAATCATTCGAATTTATTATTCGATTACGAAAATTATTCGAGTTTTTTATTATTCGATTACAAAAATTATTCGAGTATTTCTTATTCGAATAATTTTTATTCAAATAATTAAAGATATTCGAAAATAAATTAATAATTGTTAGTTGAATAAAAATTAATAACTGTTCGATAATGAATCGTTTGAAATCCTTAATTAATTGGGTTCAAGAAGAGTTTACAGTTACAATTAACGGTGATTACACTTCCAATAAATAAACCTTCAATTGTATTTACTATCCAAATTATTATATATACCTATATTATA
>NC_042494.1:28486370-28489053 GCF_005508785.2 Acyrthosiphon pisum
ATTTGAATTCAATTAATTATTTGAATAATTATGTTTGAAACGAATAATATTATTTGATGCCATTATTCAAATAATTTTATTAAATTAATTATTTGAATAATTAAATTTGAAACGAATAATATTATTTGATGACGAATAATTTTTATTTTAATTCGTTATTAGCTCATGCAAATTATTATTCGAATAATTATTCAATAATTTGCACGAATAATCGAATATTATTCGATAGTACAAATTATTCGTTACCGCCCATCACTATTAAGGTTATATATAAATATTACTTTATTCACAATATCATCAAGTATGCATAGTAATATCAATATATTATAGGCTGACCGTCTTCACTCAGAATTGTTTTTCTTATACAATGATATTATAACATTGAATTCAAATTTAATACTATCCATTACAGTGACCCACTTGTAACCTACTGTACAGGTAGTACAGCAGAGCGACATCCACTTGCTCACCTTTTTTAGTTTTGACTCCCAAAAGTACCAACCAGATCCAATTTCCTACCAGATACCACCCTTAAAAAGGAAAACTAAAAACAGCTTCAATAGGTGACGGCAGATAAAAAATATGTCTTAATATGAATACTTTCATTGCACCAGAATCTAAAAAATATCTTACCTGGAAAACTAATAAACTGTTTGTGAGCTAATGCATCTAAATCCTTTTTTGTACATTTTATTTTCATCTCATAAACGAGACTGTCATGCTCATTTGGTTCAGAATTTTCTGAAAAAAAAAATTCAATAACTTAAACACAACATAAAAATAGAAAAAAAATGAATATCTACCATCTTCTTTCATTTTAAACTGCCTAGGATCTGCTTTCAATGGAATTAAGCCCAATCGATGTGCAAGTATTTCATCGAGTATATAAGATGTGTTCTGATATATATGTACCTTTTCAATTGCCATACTTGGTACCTAAAAAATGTTGTGTATGGTTAGTACCTCTAATTATATAAAAATTGATTGGGATAATAAGTTTTTAACTAACGAAATGTTAAAAAAATTTGATTTATTATTATTATAAAATTAATTAACATGACATACATACAATAATCACTTGGTCGGTACTATAAATTTTTTTTTGAATTTTTGATTTTACTTATAATTTAATAAATGTATATCATAATTATTAAGTTCCTAACAAAAACATTTTAAAACTTTTACTTGGTACTAACTACTAGAGTATAAAAAGATTCGTACTCTGGATCAACATAAAAAAAGCTACCTAATAAAGGTCTTTCGAATAATAGGAGAGGGAAGAGACCTCCTAAAGGCCTTGAAGATTAGGAGAGCTAAATTTATTTGACATACGCTATGAATCATAGCAATACGAGTTTTAGAGCAATAGAAAAAAAAAGGCAAATGCCTTCAAAATCCGTGCTCTAGCTATGACATAATAACCAACAAGAAAGAATAATAGAGAGATCTGTAAAAGGGAAGAACTTTAGAGGAAGACCATTGCTCGAGCACATGGCTCAAGTAGCTATAGATATATGATGCACAATTTTTGACGGTTTAAAAGAGAGAGCAGAGAATTGGAGAAGAATGGAGGAATGCTGCCAACCAATCTATAGGAAGTTAACCAAAACAAAAAAACCTAACAAATAAGATGCCAGTTAATGATATTATGTTAATATTTTAGACTTCAATACCTCAGATATAATAACTCTTCTCAAACTGTTAGCCACAGCTACATCGATTCCCACGAGATCAAACTCCAAGTCATTGTCAGAGCGACTGATTATATTTATCTTGAAATTCTAAAACGTAAATATTAAGTTTTTGAAAATCATAAAAAAAAAATTAAACTAATAATAGGTACTCAACAATAAGATATTGTAATATTTACCTTTACAAATTCATCATAATTATATGGTTTAATTTCATTGCCTAGAGTCTGAAAATAAAATTATGAACATTGTCCAT
Source organism: Acyrthosiphon pisum (assembly GCF_005508785.2). NCBI lineage: Eukaryota > Metazoa > Arthropoda > Insecta > Hemiptera > Aphididae > Acyrthosiphon > Acyrthosiphon pisum. The sequence goes on from NC_042494.1 coordinate 28,488,318, forward strand.
GTTAAATGTACCAACATCATTATTTTGGATTATAAATTACAAAAACAACTTTGCTTACCCTTTCAATGGAATATTTGTTCATTATTATTGGATTGTCCATTTTATGATAGAAGCGTAACAGTAAGATGTCGGTAAGTCAGTTACAGATTTGAAATTTGAAATCTTATTTATATTTTTTATACAATGCGTGAATTACACATTTATACATGCCTACATTTTCAATTCTGTATTTCAGATTTCTGTGGTTCGAATATCAAAAACATGATAACAACGTTCTTATCGCTCCGGGAGAACCGGGGTTTTCATGACAACGCTACATAAAAAAATGTATGATACAATATTTTTAATTTTTCAAAGGGCCACACTGCAAAACCTCGTCTATTTCCGCTTCAATCACTATTTCTCTATTCTGTGATTCTGAGAAGTATTTCTCTATTCTGTGTTTTCAACCAGGAACCTCATCTATAAGGGTAGAACCCGATTGCGTACGATTTACCTTTTTAAGAACACGATTGCGCATGTTTGCTGTGTAACAATGGAAACCCCTAAAACAACACTATTGCGTATGCAACGTTGCCAAATTTATAAATATACAAAAAGTTCACCATGTATCACGATTTAAGAATTTAAGATATTAGGGCAAAAAAATCTGTTATCAGTCGGTTTGTATCCTGTATATTTATCTTAAGTCGTGATTATAACATGGTGGTGGCCGATATTGAAGTCAGCCGCCATT
>NC_042494.1:28489412-28498799 GCF_005508785.2 Acyrthosiphon pisum
AGTACTGTACTAATGAGTAATGCTACTACTATAGTACTTCCTGGAAATTTAAATTAGTTAAAACTTCGAGATTATAAAAAGTTGCAATTAATAAACAGTAACTTGTAATTTGTATATGTTTGTATACCAAGTAATATTAAATTACTAAAACGCTGGTAAGTTCTCAATCTTTTATTTGTTTTACATTCTAATTATAGCAATACATTTTTTATTTTATTTAAATAAAATAACCGAACAAAGAACTTATACATATTTGTTTTAAATTAAGTACTTACCAAGTTTATTTAAATTTTTTTAATTATAACTGAATTTCAAATTTTATTTGAGTATTTTGTATAATCTTAAGTTCCATATTCCTAAGCAAAATATTTGTTGAACATGTCAATGTATAAATATCAAATATGAACCAGTAGTTTTTAATTTATGATAATAACAGTAACAGCTAACAAGCTTATACAGAAAGAGAGGGTGATGAAATAATATCCTACTTCATTCATCTAGACTTTAAATAGTTACTAAAATACCTAATGGAAACTAACAAATTAATAATTCAATAATATTATATTATATTCATACATAAATAATATCACACTTTAACCTGTTTAAAATTATTATTATCTAGTTAAAATGTTTCTAAATTTTCAATTATAAATACAATATACAAATATTCCAATACAATATACGATATAAATTGGGTTAATTGTCAATATTATTAAATATATAATTATCAGAACTTATTGAAATTGTATCACTAAACAATTTTAAATTCGTAAAGTACATTCATATTTTTATATATTTAATAATTCTTTGTTGCAGATTGATAGTCTTAAAAAAATATTTCTATAATGCCTAATTTGCCTCCATTTTTTAATGGAAAGATTAGTGGTGTTTTTATATTGTCTATATCAAATATATCATGGTACGACAGTTTTGTAAAAAATACCTATGTACAATTCGAATGGACTGGATGCCAAGAAAAACAAAAACTTTTGTAAGGAATATATAAATAATATATAATATTTAAGAACAATATTAGGTAATAATAAGTATTTTAGTAGTTAATTTAATTTTTACTAAGACTACAGACTAAAATTTTTCTCCATTAATTTGTAAGTGTTATAAACTATACAGAAAAAGTAAGTTTTCAAGATCATTTATAATGTAGGTAATAGAATTTTTGACAATATTTATGATAATTTGTATTAAGTGTATTTATTTATAATATCTATCAGCGAGTCTATCAGCTATTAACTGCAATAACTATTATAAATAAATATATTTTACATTTTAATGTTTATAATAGATCTATTTTATCATGCCCCTTTATATTTAATATTATTATTTAAAACATTTTTTAGTACATCTAAATATTCTAAGATTACTTATGATATTCGAACAAGCTACAAATCATTTTTATACTATCTATCAACATCCACATTAAGATGTTCAGTTAAAAATTATGAAAATAAAACATTAGCTCATGCGACTATGGTAAATTTATCAATAGATCAAGATAACCAACTGATAAAAACTTTACCACTAATGAATAATGAGAAAATAGTTGGCACTCTAAAATTATGTTTTAATGTTCAAACATTCAATGATACATCATTTGACAATGATATAAAAATGTTAAAACAATTTGGAATTCAAGATGAAGTTTCAAAAACTTCAAATGACAAAGAGTTTTATTACTCTGAAATATTGAAACATAGTAAAAATGTAAAAGTTAGACCTATTAGTTCTTCGTCATTAAGATCTAATAAAAGCAAAGAAGAATTAACTAGTGATTATTTAATGGGTAAGATATTGTTATTTTTTTTTAAATAGGTACCAATTATTTGTTAGTTTCTTTAATGATTCATTTTTAATTTCGTTATTGTTTAGGCAAAAATATGGCTCCCGATGAAGAAGAAGAGGCACTTAATACATTAAGAATAATGCCAAATAACTCTACTGAAAGCTTAGTTAGTGCAGCCGAAAAAATTGGTATTTATTCCCCACCACAGTCGCCATTACACATTCAAGTAATAAACAAATTATATTAACATAATAATAGGTACTTTCAACATTTAAGCAATGTGACTAGAATCCACCGACTGTTTTTTTCAAAATAAAGTTATTAGAAAATAATAGTTATATAATAGGAGACTTAAAAGAAAGACATCAAAATTTCAGATTAAGATACCTATGACTAATGTTTAAGCCCTTGAATTGTAATTTTCCCAGCAGTCTATTCAATAATATCACCCACTGACCTCTATGTATACAAAGTAGAAACCAACTGACTAAATTAATTATCTATTCAATTGAAGCCTTAAATAAGTTGTCTTAAATACTTGTCTGGCATACTAACTCTATATTTTTTAAACCTTAAAGCCTTAATTATTTCATAAATTTGTTTGTTTTAAATGTTCACTCCTAATATAAAATTAGTAGTTTCTTACCTGTCATAGAATAAAACTGTTAAATTCATCAAATTGTATAATTGTAAATAGATATATATGTTTATAGGGCTGTGCCAAAGTTATGGCAGTCAAAAAACATGGCATTAAAAATATGAAAACAATACAAGAAAATTTGAAGAAATCTTGTGAAGAATTCAATAAAAGTGAATTCAAAACAGACTTCTCTAAAAAGCAACATAAAGGTTAATGTTACTTATATCACATTGAATAAAAAGATTATTAAATGTTGTATAGGTACTATCTGCATAAAACTTTTTTAACAATTGCCTGTCTATCAAAAATTTGCAAATAAATAACTTCTCTTTATTTGCTTATTTTTATGGATGATGGATAAAAGTAATTAATTTTGATTATTGTTTATCATTTTATAGTGCCTGTGCAAAAAGACGATGTACATTTACATTTGTCAATCCTTTCAGTTAATGTTTATCGCTCTGCTAAATCCCTTCAAAATTGTAAGTGTTTGTTGTAATTTATTGTATTTTACTTTCAATATATTTACAATGTAACCCTCCCTCCTTCGTGGACCCACCAATACCACACTGATACACAATGAAGTTAAATTTGTTATGAGTTTTACAATTATACTTTTGAAAAATACATAATTGACTCGCTTTGCAAGCGACCAAAAAAACCCACTCTGTCGCTCCGAAAACTCTAAAATCACTGATGACGTTGAAAAGTCCAATGATTTTTGCTGAACACCTTGCTACAGTATTTAAACCAAACATTATCCAAACAAATCTTCAGTATTTTGCCAGAGTATACGAGTTCTTAGATAGTCCACTATCCCAGACAGCATTTTGTAATGATAATATTATACCAGTGTCCAAACCCACTACTAAACATTTAAAAAACGGCAAAGCACCTGGTCATGAATTCATAACTTCTCCACTTTTAAAACAATTACCACCCAAAACAATAATCCTATTATCATATTCATATATATTCAACTCCTGAAATGCCATCTATTTGGAAATATGCTCAAATATTACTCATTCACAAACCAGGCAAACCTCCCAAAAACCCTTCCTCTTACCGATTTATAAGTATTCTGTCTGTTGAGGATAAACTACTTGAAAAACTACTCCTGAAAAGAATTTCAAGAATTGCCGCAGATATCAAAATTATACCTGATTTATTCGTGTTGAAATCTAAACACTCCATAATCCACCAACTGCACAGAGTTGTCGATCAAATTTCATTAGCACTCGAGAGCAAAAAAGTCTGCATTGGTATTCTCCTAGATATCGAACAGGCTTTAGACCAAGTTTGGCACCCTGGCCTACTCATTAAATTAAAATCCTTCTTGTCCGCTCCGTATTACCTACTAATAAAATCTTATTCAAACCAAAGAACATTTGTCACAAAAATTAACGGTGTCCTATCTAACTCTCAAATAGCAACTTCTGGTGTTTCCCAAGGCTGGAATTGCCCCTCCTATGGCGCTTTACCAACATCACTTTAATAGTCTTACGTAAGCAGTTTCAATTAGGCTGACAAGGTGTAATTACAGTGCTGGCCCAAAATATTATGGCACCATTTTTAATTTAAATGTAAGGTTGTTTTTCTACATCAGCGTTTAATTATTCCTTGACCAATGCGAGCATCAGGTTGAGTAACGCTGGTTTATACCTAACAATTTGACTTATATTTTTAAATCTCATTTCTTTTGAAGAAAAATTGTTTTATATAATTGTAAAACACAAACATGTGTCTATATAATTTACATTATATTATAATATAATAAGTATTAAATCATAATAATGTTTAGTTATAAATATATTTCTATGTGTATATTTCTAATACAAATAGTGGAATTTTTAATCATGTTTCTTATTAATCTCATAATTTAAAAGTATTTAGGAAACTACACAAACTAGTTACTATTAAATAATAAATATCTAATTTTTTTTTATATATATAGATACTAACAGCACATATATTGTACAGTGTCTTAAAGATCAAGAACCATATAAATTGCTTAGATTCATGACAAAGCATGTAGACAATAATAGTAAGTAATAGGATGGTATGATATATTAATATTCAATTAGTTCAATGTTAATGTTTTTGACTTGAATTTAATTTAATTTGATTACAGCTATAAATCATCATTAATAATTAGTAATAAGTTATATTTGTGAACATTTCAGCTATAAAATTTAAAAATAACACTCAGTCATCACGTTTGGAAGGCAGTACCGCTAAAGGTGTCACCATTAAAGTGTATGTGAGACTTCTTAGCGAACGCTGTCCTATAGTTTTGGGTGAAACAAAACAAATGTTAGATTGGACTGGATTTTCAACAACTTTTAGTGTTCCTCGATTTATAAAAGTTCCTATATGGAATATTGATAAAATTACTGGACACTTGTCATTGTCGTATGAATTTTCCAGATCACCCATAGTCCAAAAATATGAAACTAACTTTTCTGAAAAACAAGAAGACATTTTAATGGATAATAGTAAAGAAAATCATAAAAACCAACAGTGTAAACCTATTGAAATTTCTAATCCAGTTGCTACTATAAATAATAAAAAGCTAGAAGATTATAAAGATACCGTTTCATATCAGACAAAAGACCAAATTTATATGTACAATAGACTTTATCCTGAAAGTATTGATGATAATTTTGGAAGTCAACTAATGTTAAACGAATTTCCAAAAATAGTATCAAGTAAGGCAATAAAAGATAAAGAAATTCAAACAAACTTTGAAGTTCGTCAATTAAACAAATCTGTGCAAACTCAAATAAAAACTTTCAATGTTGCAATACAAGTAAATAGTGATGAATTAGAAGATCCTTTGGATAAATCATATCATTGGGATGTACAAAATATATTTCGATGCACTCATGAATTCACACTTAATATTGAAAAAAAGTGTGATTCAACATTCAATTATGTAACGTATCAATTTCCAGAATGTGTTACAAATAATATTGGAAAAGGTAAATTGTAATTGTTGGATGTGTTAAAGTTACTTAAAAATTAAATATTATTTGTTTGTTTGTTTTTAGTGGTCTCCAGTTGTCGAGCATTCAGAACTTTTGGCAACACTAATATTCTACATTTGATTACATTACCTACAACAATTCCTCTAGAAACTTATTTTTATAATAATTATAATAAAGCTGCTATTGTATTAAATCTTCATAAAAACAATGACGATCCTCCGGAAAAGGTAAGAATTATATACATTCTATACTTCTTTAGTATTATATGATTTTAATAATTTATATTTAGGTTATATATTTATGTTTTAGGTCTCACTTCTTATGTCTCATCTAATTGACATGGCAAATAAGTTTAAAAACTCGCACATTGCCAAACATTTAATTATAAACAAGAATTTATCTATACCTGAATTATCTCTTAATAATATCAAAATACAAATACATTACAAAAGAGTTTACCACTCATTCCCATCTCTTGAACCAAAACTCAATAACTTGCGTGTTTCATCACACAAGACATTAAAAAAAAATTCAAATATTATTGTCGACTTGACTGAATCTGATTCCGAAGATGCTATTAATAAGACATACACATTATTAAAACATGATAGAATTGCTGAATTGACTGCTGAAAACAGCACACAAACAGATCCAATACCTGTTAAAATGTCACATAATTGCATAACTCAAACAGAAAATAATGTGATACCAGACTGTATAATTATTGATGACGACAGTATTTCAATTAAAAATGAAAAGGGAAGTGTAATGTGCACAGACACGATTGCTATAGTTAAAAATCAGCCAAATTGTACAAATGAAAAAATTACACGAGACACTACAATTGTTGATGGACAATTTAACAATTGTGATATTTTTAAAGCAAAAGTAACCATTGTTGGTGGGTACAACTTACCAATGGTTAAACTAAATGGTGACACCATACCTTCAGCACCGACTACATATGTAACCATGGAAGCTTATGGCAGCAGTAGTTTCTCAACATCATCAGTTGTACAACAAACAAACCCCATTTGGAACAGTGAATGGACAGTTCTTATACCGAGGAATAATTTAATAGAGGTATAAATATAACATTTTTGTTATAAACTAATTTGCAATGTGTTGTGCATTGGAGGTCTTATAACTATTTAGAAGTTTTCCTATTCCATATTATATCCCATAGTTGTCATATTAATTCCATGATTATTATTATTATATTAAATTCAGTAATCAAACGTTTTATTTTCTAACTCGTCGTACTAACTATTTTTTTTTGAACATATTACTAGATAAATGCTTACTGTTATCTATAAATTGAAATATTAGCCTATACTCAGTCTCAAATAAGAGTGACCTCAGGTGGAGACTAATTTCTGTTTGGTTCAGTGGCAGATCATACTCATTGAATAAATTGTTTTTCATGGCCAGCTGTTGTTTCTAACATTCGGCTATAAACAAAAAAATTGTTTTGCCTTGTTAATTTTGACAATATGCAAACTAAGTGGTTGTTAGAATAATAAAGTGATGTATTCAGCACTCAGCGCATGTTAGCCACAACAACAGCAACCGACTTCCGCAGAAGACTCTTATTTGAAACAGGTTATACTTCTCTTTCATCAACATTTTTTGATTTACTATTTTAGTAACTACTTTATTTTATAACTGTAGATACCTATAGATATGATGTTTATAAATTTATAGTATAGTTCGCCTGCCAAAATTTCTGTTGCCTATGTAATTAAAATATTGAATTAAAAAATCAATCAAATTAATTACTATAACAATTCATAGTTTATAAGTTATAATATGTCAACAATTATTACATTTTGCTTTCAATTTTGTAATAACTAAGAAAACACTAATTTAATATATTTATTGTTCTAACTTTAATTTTACTTTTTTTTCTAGGGAAAATGGCTAATATTTGAGTTGTGGTGTAAGAAGTATAAAAATGAATATGCAGGACATGATCCAAAACGAGACATGCGACTTGGATTTATTATTATAGATTTATCTAACCTTAAGTATGATCTCAGTAAAAATTGTGGGTTATATGATGTCATTAGTGAAACTGAAGAACACCATGGAAAAATTAAAGTAAATTTTATTTTAGACCTAATTTTTATTTTAGTTAACTAAACAATTTAAAAAATATATTTTTGTTGTTTATCTTAGGTTATGATAAATCAAATTAATTGTATTGATCCTTGTATAAATGACAATTGTGTACCTCAACCAATTAATGAAACAAATATTGTTCAAATCAAAAACAAAAGCATAAGCCAAAAATCAACTGACGGTTTCATGTAAGTTACCTACTTATTACTTGAGTCATAATTTAAAAGTTTTACATTGGAATTTTGATTAAAATTTTTGGCTCTTCAACATGTTTTATTCTCTCTCTTAATTCATACTCAGTAAGATTCCTATCTATGATATAGAAAGAACACTAAATTCCAATGTAACTATCTAAACTGAGTTTAAGCCCTTAATTATCATATGTATGTGATAAGTTGGAGAATAAATAGTTAAGTTGAAAGAGAACTTAGAAAATTATTAAAATTATAAAGAAAATATCCAATATTCATTTTTTTTTAAATATTGGTAAAATTTCAGGTTTTTTAAAATAATATGATATGTAGCCTTTCGAGAAATTGATAATTTTAACTTTTTTCTTTTTTTTATAACTAATAACTCCTTGCAATTTGGAACCAGTTTCCAATTTATTTATAAACAAAATTATAACACTACTTGAATTAATGTTTCAAGAAATGAAATGATTGGGAAAATGCAAATTGAAGATAATTTTCATGCAGAAACAAGAAATCCTAGAAACACTGTTACAGTTAGAGATGAAAAATTCAATCAACACATAGATCTAACTGAGGACTCCCTCCAAAAGTTCAGTAAGAGTCAATTGAAGAATACAGTTGCCAAATCCAGTTTAAATGGTTGTCATTATAATAACGATAATATATTTGACAATATGGGAACTATAAGTTCAGTTACATCTTGGACAAGTTCTTCGGATGATATATTATGTTCAAATAATTCTCAGGTAATTTGTATAAAAATTACATATTTCTTTAATATAATTTATTAATAAGTAGTTAAATTGTTACCTATGTATGCATTCATATGCAATACAAATTGATTCAAAGCTTCTAAATTGTTATGTTGTACTAATTTTGTCTAAAACAAGACAATTTACTATGATAGTTAGACAGTTAGTAAATTTACTAATAAATATTATCAATAGTAATTTTTTTAAATTTCAGATTGTGAACAATATTCTAAGTAACAAAACCAAAATGAATCGAATAAAACAAATTATTCGAGGTTAAATAATTGTCAAGTACTTACTTGTAGTACCTACATTTAATATTATATATACCTATTAAATTTAATGAATTTTAAAGTTTCCTATTAATATTATTGTACTCAATTTAATATTTTTATTTATTGGATTTAAAATAAAATATAACAAGAAATATTATGTTACCAATTTATGTTAATTTGAATGTATATTTTTTATTTTGGCAGTAAACTTATACGTTTTGTATCGGAGACTATTATAAACAAATAATATATTTTATTATGTTTAATAAGAATATGCGGGACAATTTCTTTCCGTACATTTTTTATTAAAATAAAAAATTTCAAACATTTTTGGTAGTTGTAGAACTATTACAAAACTATATGGTTTGACATTTTGGCATCCTTCACCAATATTTCCTCCTTATTTATAGTGTTGAGTTTATCTAGATAAATATTCTTTTATCTTTTATCTTATCTAGATAAATAGAGAATATTAATTTACAGTTATCTAAAATAAAAATCACTGTTATCTAGATGAATTTATCCAGATAATTTAATTTATTAAGTAGGTAGTATTTACTAATAACTATAGACATTTTTGATAACATATTGTTAAGTTATTCTATATTGCTACGATC
>NC_042494.1:28498899-28508161 GCF_005508785.2 Acyrthosiphon pisum
AATCGTAATTAAATCCTATTTTCCCAAGCCCGGATAAAAATAATTTTGGACTCGGGGCCAAAACAGTTTAGCCTAAAGGCTTTGCACCCGTTTAGCCCATATAGCCAAAACCCTTAAAAAACCCTTAAAAATTATCAAAACCGTAAACCCATATAACCCGATTGATTTTGATGACGTATAACCCGAAACGCCCAAAACCGAAATTAAATTCGGGTTTTAACCCATAACCCGTATAAAAAAAATATTACATTTTCAAGTGACATATGAATTTTTATGTATATTTCATGGAGAATTCAGTTTTTCGTAATTGGGAATACTGGTTACATGTGAAAAGTGTGATACAACTGATAAATTGTTTTGATTGTTTTGAATTGTGTTATTTTTAAATTTTTAATATAATATTATTATGTCCGTAATGAAAATTGTCTTGTGTATGTTTTTTTCTTTATTACTATTTAATACTTTGTTGTTAAAACATTTAATATTTAATATTATACAATTTTAAATTATATTAAATTAAATTATATAATGTGTGTCACTACTGTATAGACATTAGTACTGACAAGTTGATTGTATAACTTTATATACTTTGCTTAATCAAATTTAACACTTTACGCACAACAAAATTGATATATTACTCGATTTTAAATAACCCATAACCCGAATAAATAAACTGACTAAACAAAACCCATATTCTTTAAAATGAAGAAAACCTGAAACAACAACCTCTATTTTTATTTGAAGCACCCGAAACCATAACCCGAATAAATCGTTTGGGTGCAAAGCCTTGAGTTTAAGTCCTCATAAACATAAACAAAATATTGGTGACCCATAAATAAATATATTTCACAATATTTTATAAAACACAAAATGTGTAGGTATGTATTTTAATTACATAATAGTACCGAAAAAGATTTAAAATAAAAAATCATGAACACATCATAAGTATAATATTACTTAATTTATATCACATATATATAAAATAGCTATATTTGCCCCTTTCGCCCACCCCTAAATGTGCAACTGGTAGTATATCAGTTTAATAGCTTATACGCCGGGAGTTGACGTTCGGCTGTTCTTGTGGGTAGTTAATATTATAATACCAACTTATATTATGTATTTATGTCTCAGCTAAGTAGATAGGTACTATATAGGTAAATCAATAATATATAAATTCATAATTCATAAAAAATCTTCTTTACTGCCGAATGCTAATCAAACATAATTTGAACATTTTCGAGTATTTGATAAATTTGGTCAAAATTTGAACTTTAAATACTTGTAACAAAAAATCGTGCCTATGGATTTCATCATATATTCATGTATAGACAATTATAAAATAAATATTTGATAAAAATTTCAAGTATCTACGCTTAATAGTATTCAAATGATAAGAAAATCGTTTTCTGAGATTTTTTTTAATTTACGGGTGAATATCCAATGTCTATCTTCAAACGCTCATGAAAAATGTATTTGACTTTCGGGTAAATTTCAAATCTTGGATATAAATAGAAATGTTTTTATGAATTTATAATTCAAAATAATTTACCAATTTTCGTAATTTTGTTCAATTTTATCAAAATGTTAACTTTAAACGCTCATATAAATATAAGGGTTATTCTCAACTGTTTTAGATTCTGAGCGGAGCGATAAATGTATTGATTTTACAATGATGTATGTTTTTTTTTTATTTTTGGTGTCTGTCATCACCTTTCAGCAAAGGTGGGCAAGTTAATGAAAATAAGGGGACCTAACCTAACCTTAAGGGGACTGCAGCATGCGTATTTTTCATACGTTTTAGACCAATAAGCGGTAGTAAATTACACATACTTCGGAATGTCCGATTTAAATTATTAATACATGTATGAACTCTTTGACAAAATATCTAGGCTTTTTAGGAAGTCGATTTTTGATTTTCAATTTTAATAGCCCTTAAAATTAAGATATTTTTTCAAAAATCTCATGAAATATTTGCATTATATTTGTATTTATTTTGAGCGTATCTGATTTTAAATCAAAAAAGTGATTCCTAAAGAGCATAGTCTAGAAGATTATAAATTCAACCGTTTTTTTTTAATTTCAATCAAACTTCAGGAAGTATGTTTAATTTACTACCGCTTTTAGCAGTTTTTATAGTTATGCATACAAGAATATATTTCGTTTTTCGCTATGCATTGACATGTGCGTGCGCGTGTGAGAGTTGCTTCCGGCGGCTCGGCGCGCAGCGGCGGTTGCTCGGTGCGGCGAGACATCGATTCTTGGAAACAATTAGTGGATAAGGATTACTGGATAGGTATAGCAAAATCACTAATGGATAATAATAATAATCAAATATTTCTATAATAATACAACCCATAAGGAATATATTAGGAACAACATATTAGGAAATATAAAGTTATACCGCGCCTATATGAATCATTTGATTTCAACACTACACTCCGCTCAGTAAAGTTGTCTGTAAAGTGTCCAGTGTTTCGTGTTTTTTTTTCATTATTTTAAAAAATGGGTAAGGACTGGCGTTTTGGCCGAAAAACTAGGCGTAAGTTAAGTGCACCTAAATTAAAAAAACACAGATTGAACAATTTACAATCGATAAAAAAAAAAAGTGACAAAGATCATAGCTGCGATATTCAGGTAATTGTATAAACACATATAGAATTTAGAATAATATTACTATTTTAAATATTGAAGAATATTCAGTATTATTTTATTTTAATTGTGACAGGGAAATGCTCATTTATCAGTATCTGAAAATATTTTGACAGATAATAATACCATAGAACTTACTACTGTCAGTAGGTAAGTAATACAGTTATTGGAAATTAGTTATTAGTATTTTTTAAATTTTAACAACAAAATAATTTGCAAATATTCATGATTTTTACGAATTTTTGTCAATATTTGAACTTCAAATGTAAATAAAAAAAAATTGTGCCTATGTATTCTTATAATTTTTTAATCACTATAAGAATAACTTATGAGAAACTTTGTATTAAATTTTCAAGTATTTTGACCCAGCCATAAATAATTTATCGCTACTTCAAAAAAAAATTATCAGAAAAATCGAAAATTTCAGTTGTCTATAAATAGCTCAAAAAAATTCAAAATATTTTGAAAATTAAATCATGTAAAGAAAATGCCAATCTAAAAAACTGGATAAAACGTCACGTGCTAAAACTGTGAACGATATTTTATTTGGCACATTCACTGGAAATGCCGCCACTAGGTATGGAATTGCCAATGAAGTAATTGCTAAAGAACAGCTAGAAGACCTTCTAAAGACAAAAATACAATCTGCTGGTTTAATTGTTGACAAAAATATACCATTTATAGCCGCCTCCCCTGACGGAATACTAGACGATGAATCGCTAGTAGAAATTAAATGTCCAGCTAGTGCCAAAGAACTTGCACCTGAAGATGCTATACAAAGCAATAAAATTAAATATTGCTCAATTAAGGATGGGACATTGTACTTAAAACCCAACAATAATTATTATTAACAAGTTCAGGGTCAACTGCACATCAGTCAAAAGACTTATTGCTATTTTTGTGTATGGACCCCAAAAGGTAAACACAAATTATTAAAATTATACATTTATTTAAAATACATGTACTAAAAAAAAACTAATCATTACAGGTTTGATGTATGAAAAAATAAAACGAGACGATGATTTTTGGAAAAATAACATGGAGACCAAAATTAAAACGTTTTATTTAGAAAATCTCTTACCAGTCTTAATCAAAGAAAATTTAATGCAATAAATCTTTTAATACTTTTTTTTTAATCCTCAAAATAATTTTATATACATCTACATTATTATAATATTATATAATTTTTTTTTTTTATTAATTAAACCCATATATGTATTAATTGTATCTGCAGTCATTACTTACTTCATATTTGTTTATTTTAAATTGTATCTATTGCAATTCATACTATAGGCTGTCTACAGCATTTTTATTAATTTTATTGTATTTTTTAAATTTTAACTAGGTAATAGCTATTATGATAATATCATAAAAACAGATGCCCGTATGAATGTGTAACATAAATATATAAACACATTATAACAATAATAATTGTTTCTTTTGATTATTATCGTAGTTCCAGAAATTCGTATTTTGGATAATGGGCGGGTGGCAGTATGATAAAAGCGATAACGGATTACACATACTAATGTTAATTTACTACTCACACATAGACAAAGCCAAAATTTTCATGTCATACAAATTGCCTAAATATTACTCCTTAAAACATGATACGTTGGAGCCCCCTTCATTTACGTAAACCATAGAATACCGACTGAAATTAAATAAATGAGAAATTGACAAATTATGATAATAATATTATGTAAATAATATGTATATAATATATATATACATAATATGTATATAATGCATGAATAAAACAATATCTAACCCAACCTAAGAAAGCAGAAAAACATTATAAAATAAAAATTGAAATCTACATCATAAACTGATTAAGACGTAAATGTAAACGATATTCTTATTTCTTACATAACAAAATACCTCAAAATAAAAAATATTATATTATTTTTAAATTGTTGTTTTGCATATTATATAATATTGATGTAAATACAAGCAATCAGAGCCCGATAACTCAACAAGTCGACGCGTTCCCGGCGAGGAGTGAAAGCGATTCAATAATATTATGCTTATCAATAAATCGTGCTAAGCACTTGTCCGAAAAATGATAAGGACCGATAAGAGTGGTTGTACAGTGGTTAACCTTATACGTGATAGCTAATAGAATACATTGATAATTACATATTATTTTCTTGGTACACACTATACACAATTGGGAGTTGGGGGCAGTAGTCCAATTAGCTATCACGTATAACGATTGCATTTTTTACCACGGGCCAAGATATCTTAGCCTGTGCTTTATAATCAGTACTCATATACCTTATACAAGAAGAAACGCTGAACAGTACGTCATACTCAGGGGCGGATCTGAAGCTTGGTTAAAGGGGGGGCGAATTTCGAATTTTAATTTTAATAATAATAAATATCATACTATCATGGTGCTTACCAGTATCGGTATTTTCAATTTTTGTTTTTTTTTGGGAACTGTGTAAATCCTTGTCACTACGAAAATAATCACTTATTCGTTTCATACTGATCGATGAATTTAACAAATTAAAACAAAACCGAAATATTCAATATTCATAAAAATCATCAAACAGTAATTACTAATTACAAATATTATAATCATAAAAGTGAGAAAAATAATCACACTATCGCAGACAATTTCTATGTATAAATCATAGATTTATATTATTAATAATATAAATCTATGGTATAAATAAACATGTCATTGTCTGATAACATTGTTATCATTGTTATCATGAAACATGCTAGAAAAAAAGATAATAATAATTAATAATTATTAATTTATAAAAATTTATTGCGTAATGTGTAAATCTATATATCGAAAATATTAAATAAATGTGTAATAAAAAAAAAAAGCCCAAGGGGGGGGTGATCGCCACGTCGCCCCCCCCATAGATCCGCCACTGGTCATACTAAATACAAGTCGGTATATTCTACATTAACTAATGTCATGCAGTTGCAGTGTTTCCCATTAATTATATAATTATTTGATAATTTTATATTACACATCGATTTTTGATATGCTTGGGATTCGTTAAAACATCTATAATCACTCAGTCTACAATATTTTCCAATGTACTGTAAGTAGGTATCTATAATTTTATTTCCTAATGAATTTTAGTAGTCAACTTAAGAAGACATTAGGTACACAGACATTAGTTGTCTCCATCTTACAAGTGTGTAACATAGCAAATTGTAAACCTAGCAGATCACGTTTAGCTTTGTTAGTGAATAAATTAGAGTGAATTAATAAAATTTAAAGCATCTAATAGTCTTTTTGTTATATTTAAATTGTATTTTTAAAGCAAGTTATGAGTATTTTAACATCTACAAATAATTTGCAATTTAACTTGCTTTAAAATTAAAATATAATAAAAAGCCTATGAGATGCCCTATCATAGGTTTTTTCATAATTTTAATTTTGTTTTCCCATGCACTTTTGAAAACTATTGGAAAATAAATATTAAATTTTGACTTCCCCAATACACCAATTAGATTCATTTAGATCCATTTAGTTGTGCAGGGATATGCGCACCCAGCACTTATGAGTATTCCCACTTTACCAACCGCTGGACGGAAAAAGTTCGGTTTTCAACGCTTCAACCGTCATCAAAAACTTAACTTTCAGTGCATGGGTGACGAAAAAAATTATTTCATCAACTCTTTATGAATTATGATAACCGGCGATAAGAAAAATAGCTTGTCAAAAATTGCTTAGGCATTTAAAATTATACTTATTGATGATATAATTGATATTTAACAAAATAGGTACAGATACAAATAAAAAGTAAGACTTACTTTTTAAATTGTATCTGTACCTAATATGTGGAGGCTAAATAAATATTGGGGGAAGCTAAGCTCTGCCCCAGCCCTGCCTAATCGCGCCTATGAAAATCAATACATTCATCTTTCCGCTCAGAATCTAAAATTTAGTTTGGTTAAATGGCTTGGAAATTCCTTTTAAGTTGTTATCAAAGCTATTTAAAACTATTAAAGATCTATACGCACAATTTTTTTAATGGATTTTAAGTTCAAATGTATACTTATACTTAACTTTTAGCTAGTTATGTCTCCCCCAATCATAACTTATTAAATATATGTTATAGATCACAATATTTGAATACCAAATATAAATAAATACATAGTTATTAGTATGAAACATTACATTTAAAACTAATTCAAATTACTTGGGCAAAAATGTTGTCCTTAATGTTAAAATTTTTCAACATTTTGTTAATGTAAAATTCACCCCATTCACAACCATTTATTATTTTATTTTAAATATAACTTAATTTTAAATCTTGCACAATGTCCACACAACCTATACTTTTTAGTTTTCATTTCTCCCATATTTTTAATGCAACATGAAAGGAATAATTAGAGTGTTGTAATGTTAATATAATATACCTACCATTTTATATTAAGATTAATAACATTCATTATATTTTTAAAAATTGTTCAGGAAATAAACTTGTGGTTGGTGAAAATATTTGGTTGATTTTCAATATGGATAAAATTCTTGACAAAAATGATGAAGAAAACCTTAAAGTAAGTATAAAATAATTAATGTAAATTTATAATATCCACTTATTTAATCATATTTTTACCATGTTTAATTAATAGATTATTTAAGAAAATAAGCTTTTATTTTTCTATTTGATATCTCATAGAATCATACTTAACTGCCACTGTACTATACTATTTTTATTTAATATTTTATTTGTCAAAAAGCCAACTGGCGTTTACTTTCATTAAAACTAAAAAAGACTAAATCAATTTAATATTATCTATGCTTTAAAAAAGTTAAAAGAAATTAAGTACTTTTTTTTTTTTTTGTTTATGAGATTTTAACAATAAATTACAATATTTCGACAATTACATGCATGAATCTGAAATAAATAAAAGTTGGTAAAGAAAGCTAACATAATATAACATAATATATAAATATAAGTGTTACAATAATGTTAAGGAGAAGATATAGGCAAAGAAGATGGAAGGAAGCGCTTGACAACTGTGATTAATAGGACTAATAGGGGGTTAATTATGGCTTTGAAATCCTCAAGAAATTTGGAGATCAGGCTTTCTGGCGTAGCTGTTGAGGGTGAAGTGTTGGCAGTAACATTGGCATATGAGCGTTTTTGTTTCCGATTGGAACTGGAGGTGTTTTTTTTGTAGACGGAATGCTGTGATTGAGCACCGAATGACAATAAGTTTTGAGTGATGGAGATTTTCTGCGGTTTTCACTTAGTTATTTAAACACTGGACATTCTTTGTATGAGGCTGTGTGGGGCCCAAAATTAAGTACTTATTACATTATTTTTTCAATTGCAACATTTTAAAATTTATTTAATAAAGACAAATCTAATCTATTTATCCACACATATTTATTTAGCTATTTGTATTATTATCAACAATATTATTTATTTATTTATTTTATTTTTTTAGAGAGGACAAGCATTATTGAATCATTTAGAAGAAATACAATATTCTTATTTCAGCGGACGTCCAGAATGGATACCTTTACAAAAGAATGATCTGAAATTATTTTTAGCATACATATATTACGGCTATCCGTCTCCTAGTAATGCAATTGCTGAAAACAATTATGAAGAAGAGATTAGTTCTGAAGAATTATTTAAGTTATATAAAAATGAAATTAAAAAGAAAATTTTAGATATGTGTGAATTAATAGAGGAAAAATATATTAATCCTAGTTTTTTTAGTAATATTGAAGTGGGTATAACTATGGTACATAGTATTTGCAAAAAAAAGTGCGATACCTGCCAACATTTTCCTAAAAAAGATATACACAAATGGTTTTTATTCAGATTAAAACTGATCAGCAATAAATGCATTTTTATTGATTTACATAACAGTAGAACATACACTGGCTGGGATGAATATATGGAAAATAATAATCTTCCTGAAGGATATATGTTCTATCCTAATTCGGGGTTTTATGATGCTTCAAAAACATTGTATCAAACTATAACACCGGCTTCCAAAACAACTGAAACAGTTTTCAAAACAGCTGACATAGCTTCATACATATTAAATGGTGTTGGCGGTGTAATATATACCTGTAGTTCTTTTTTTCTTTTGGGAACACCTATTGGTACTGGATTAGCAGTAACGGGAGCTGTATTAACAACAGTTTGTTCTTCGTATCAATTTAGTAGACATGTTCAGCAACTAATTGACATGTTTAAACATGATGTTAATAAATTCGGCACAAATGCCTGGAAAAGATGGATTGGTTTATCGATTTCCGCAATTGGTGTTATTATGGCACCATTTCAAGCAATTGCTGCAATAACGTCCGAGGTGAATTCAGCTATTCAATCAACTGGAAGGGCTCTTACTATTTTTGGAAAAACTGCTTGTGTTACTCAATGTACATTGGTAGTCTTCCACGCTGCTCTGGATTTCATAGATAACAATTTTAAAATAACATGGGAAAGTGTGATAAAACTACGTTTAGAAGTGTTCGTTGTTACAGGAGTATTAATGGCTCCAAGTTACATAACAGATATTTTAAAGGTACGTATTGACATGTGTTCTATCAAAGTAATCTACATTTTTAAATAGAGCTTGAAATCATATGAATTAGTATGTCTATAAATACATT
>NC_042494.1:28508211-28510455 GCF_005508785.2 Acyrthosiphon pisum
TGAGTACATGATCATATATATTATAAGTTATTTAACATTAAATCATAACAATATTGTCAATTTGTAATTTAAAATTATTAATTTTATTAAAAACATTTATAATTGCAAGTCACATAATATTTAATTTATAACAATATATTAATATACACAAAATTATGTTATCAAGAAAATGTTTGTGTTTTTCTATTGGATTATTTTTGTTTTATACTAATAATAGTAATATTATAACGTAGGTAAACGAAAAATTTTAAAATGGTTTCAACTTCATGGATTTTTTTAAAATCAACTGAGAATTGAGAAAAGCTAAGTTATTTCAACTGTAAATTTATTAAACTAGTTAAGTTTATAAGTTGATAAGAAAATAAACTAACTAGTTAATGCCCACCTTTGCCTTTTAGGACGGTAAAAATGCTTGGATTTTCTTCAACAGTATTTTTGCTGATAGGAAAATGAATCTAGTTGGTACTTTGGGGGTCAATAATTTCCCGGTAGTTTTCAAAAGTGACGTGAAAAACAAAAGAAAAATTAAGGAAAAACGGGAATTTTTACCCAAAATCGGTTTTCCACAAAATCGATTTTGGTTTTTGGTGTAACTCTAAAACAAATGAACATACATGAAATTTTCACTGTTTGTTTATATTTCCATTTTCTATACATGATAAAATTTTCAAAATATTTTGATTAGTTTTGAACTGTTTAGGGACATTTTCTATGAATGTTAATAAAACTTTATTTGTTGAGTAAAAATACTTTAAAATTTAATACAAGGCTTCTACTGACTACTATATTGTTACAATAAAACATTAAAATATTAAAAATCCTTAGTCATTAGTATTTACTATTACAAATTTCAATACGTGTTTTATGTTAAGTTCATTGTTGAATTAGCAGTGTAGTAAAGTATTTGAGTAAAAGTATTTGAGTAAAAGTATTCAAATACTTTTTTCCGTATTGAATACTTTCTTAATAACTTTTTCTTTTGAAGTATTTGAATGGTATTTTAAATACTTTTTATACTATTGAATACTATTTTATTGAATACTTTTTTTTGGTTATTTTAATTCTTAATTTGTTTCTATTTATAATTCTTGGTAAATAAAAATGCCGTGCCGTCATGGTTATGCTTCAACTTTAACAATATTCTATTATATATTAATTACCATTTATGGACAATTCGATATTGGGTTCCATTGTTTAAATGTTTTTTTCTCTAGGAAACAGTTTATTGTCCAAAATAAAGGCTATGATTTGATATATAACTATTTATGAATGCGAAAATATTATTACTAATTATTAGTGCTTGGTACCTATTTACCAAGAAAATAGTTATCAATTATCATTATCGTTTATTGTCGACAAACATTGAAAAACCATAGACATATTAATAAATATTAATATGTCTATGCGAAAAACTGATCAGTATTTTGATTACTGAACAACTCGTGTTTTTAGAAATCAATAAACAGTTGACTATAACAAATTATTTCAGAACTGAATAGATTTTTTTTTTTTTTTGTATTTAAAGATTATTTTAAATACTTTATTTTAAAAGTATTTGAGTAATATTACTTAAATACTTTTTTAAAGTATTTTTCACAACACTGGTAATTAGGGTCTAAGTCTCTAAGCCCCTTTACTTTTATTTTAGACCCCCTTCCCCCCTATCATAATTCATTATTCCAACTAACGGTAGCTCCATTTACAAATTTTAATTTTAAATATTATTTTATTTTTTGATTTTTCAAATAAACTATATATATTATTTGTATAATACGACTAACGAGTGAGACTGGCCGGACAGCGATCGCTGCACCTGTCTATCGCTTTTGCTAAAAACAGAATCAGATTTTATATTATTTTATCGTACTATATAATTTATCATCGTCCTTCGATCTTCATAAGTAAGTACAACGGTTGTGTGCAGTAGGTATGCTTGTGTAGTTGTGTCTAATGGTTTGTTGTTTGTATCCTGGTCAAGTTATTATTATAATTATGATATATAAATATATTAGTCAAATTTTGTTGTCTTATGTATATGTTTTCAAGTTTAAATAAATATAATATAAATGAAACTGAATTAAAATCAGAAAATATGTTGGTTAAATCTTAGATAATCAATTATTTAGAAGACGCTACACGACCATTTGTTATCTCGTTTTTACAAGTGCGTACGTAATACATACGAATTTACGCGTAGCAGATCACATTTAGCTCCGTTAGTATAAAAATTAGAGCTAATCGACT
>NC_042494.1:28511972-28533165 GCF_005508785.2 Acyrthosiphon pisum
TATTATAGGTCAATTTTTTTTTAATACCATAGATAAGTATATATTATATGTCTAATACATAGACTGATATACCGTCTCCGCTCAGAATCGTTTTTCTTATACAGTGATATTATATCATTGAATTCAAATTTAATACTGTCCATTATACAGTGACCCACTTCTAACCTACTGTACAGCAGAGCGACATCCACTTACCCACCTTTTTTCTTGTGTTTTTTGCGTTTACCATGCATTCTTCTTTTCTTGATCATTCGAATATATTGTTCAGATTTTATTTTTATATCATACAACGTAATATTCATAAATAAATATATATAAATGTATAACAATAATCTAGTGGACTTGACAACCCGTGTTTTTTATAACTTATAGTTACCTACCTACCTATTATACAAGTTTTCTATAGGCTATAACCATTGATTATATACTAAATAGTAAGTATATACTATATAGCATTATATAGTTACTGTAATATATAGTATTTATAAATTATAATCAATGATATAACGTATATGAATGGTCACATTCAATTAGGCTACATTTGCGAAAAATAGTATGTAATGTTACATACACAAAACAAATTTAATATTTGATTTTTTTTCCTCCTAAATCCTAGTGACCTAGTATTATATTAATGATTACATCTTAAGTCAATTAATTAATAAAGTAGAATATTAAATGGGGAAATTAAATTATCAACAGACAGTTTAGTATAAAGAAAGTTAGCTGAGTAAAGTCTAATGTCTAAATGTATTTAAAATTATTCTTAACGGTTGAAATATTATTTAAAGTTATGATCAGTGAGTAAAGGTGTGGTTTAAAAGCTGAGTAATGCATAATAAGTATTAAGTAATAACTGCACATTTAATTCATAACTATTAACCAAGATACATTCGAAATGACAAGTATGAGCTTAAATTATGATCCACGTAAATATAAAACTTATCTGCCCGTGGTAGATAATTTATATTGTAATATAATTTAAAATTAGCTATTTTAATTTTTTTATTTTATAGTATCATCTGGACAGTCATGATAAGTCACAACGATTTAAATTTGGCGGGGAAACGATCGAACCAGCCGTGAAGAGAATAAATACGCGCGTCACTGTTTGTTCCAGATGTGTTTGTGTTACTTCCATGTACTGTGTAGTTGTGTCTCATCCCCACTCAGCTCAACGAAATTGATGTCGTAGTCGATTCGTGTGGTTAACGCGCTTCATGTCCATCTTTCTCTATCACTGTGTCTCGGTTCAAGTGCGGATGGTTATTTTTTTATAAGTTTTTAACTATTTAGTTTTTAGGAACACCGCCATGGTAAGTCATTTATTCTTTCGTTATTCGTTCGTTTTAAGTTACCATTTATGTTTTTATCGACCATTACTTGGTATTTGTGTCGATCGTTTCCTAGCGCTTGTAAGTCGTTGTGCATGCACTCGACCCGCTGACCATGCCCGGCCATGTGGACTCCTGCTTAACTATTTGACATAATATTACGTGTTTTTGCCTTCAGATGTTGAGTTTCAAGATTCGTGCATATTCGACCGTCTTAAAACGTCTTCACTACGATTTACCGATTTATCTAAGTTATTTGTAAGAAATTGCGACATTTCTAAACCTAACCTCACTTTTGCAATAATGATGTTTTACCACTTGCAGCTTCATGTTTTCAAACTAAACCCCGGGACACATTCTAAACAATATCCTTAAATAGTTTATTTTGCCTCAATCTACGTACAAAAGATCCATCGTAATATTTTTGTTATTACTTCTTTTAACAAAAAAATGACTAATTATTGGGCTTCTTATATCGTAAATAAAACATTTCTTCGCGTTAATTCACAGTGTGTTAATCTTCCAACACTTCAGTACTTAAAATATTTGTGAAACCATGTGTACATAATATTATGTATATATTTTCCAAATAATACCGATCTACCCTTGCTTCTTATGTTGTTCTTAAGTGTGTACTTTTCGTTACTACAAATGAGATACTTTCTATTCTTATTTAATTAAAAATATTAACATGTTAAATAATTATGTTTATAGGCTTTATCTACAGCTCGGCCGTTAGTTTCTGTATACAGTGAAAAAAATGAAGAAACCGGAGAAACTGTTGCTCTTGCTACTGTGTTCAAAGCACCCATCAGACCGGATGTTGTTAGTTTCGTCCACGACAATGTTTCAAAAAACAGCAGACAACCTTATGCCGTCAGCAAACTAGCTGGTAAGAAGTTTTTATTTTATGATTTGTTAATCATTTAGTTTAGGTTTTTTTAATACTTTAAGGTCATCAAACTAGTGCTGAATCATGGGGTACTGGTCGTGCCGTTGCTCGTATTCCTCGTGTCCGAGGTGGTGGTACTCACCGCAGTGGTCAAGGAGCTTTCGGTAACATGTGTCGTGGTGGACGAATGTTTGCCCCCACACGTGTATGGCGCCGTTGGCATAGAAAAATTAATGTTACACAAAAGCGTTATGCTACAGTATCAGCTATTGCCGCTTCTGGTGTACCTGCTCTTGTCATGTCAAAAGGTAATTTTATTATATTTTACTATAAATCATTATTTCAATGTTGATATGCACCCAAAATGTCCACGTATGAACTTTGTACTATCAGTTTTCTATGTAATTTTTTTTTTTAATATGTGCTATATTAAATAAATTTAATCAGCGTACTCTGGTAAAAATTAATTGTTTCTGGAGTTCCAATGGATTTAGACACATTTAATAAGAATAATATTTTATTTTCTACTTAAAATGAAACAATGAACATAACATGTAAATAAAACATTTACTACCTATGCACAAAAAATGATGACATCGCTTAGAGCACTGGGTTATGATATCCTGTGATTACTTTACACGTTGACAAAGTCTGATTTCTAATATCAATAAGTCTTTATAATTTGACTTTCTTTTTACTTCATAATTTAATGTTATTAATAATAGATATTCATAATAGTTAATAATAGTAGGTAACTGCTTGTATTATTAAATTAATTTAAAATGATGATAATCTTACAGAGCATTGGGTTATGATTTCAATGATTACTTTTACGTTGACAAAGTCTGATTACTAATATCTATAAGTCTTCATAGATAATTACCACATGAATTAGAAGTTATTTAACTTTTTTTAAACTTTTAAATTAAACATTATATTTTATAATACATTGTGATGGTTTTTACATTTTTAATAGTAGTTGCTCATAATACTAAATTAATTAGAAATGATGACACTCTTTACAGAGCATTGGGTTATGATTTCAATGATTACTTTTACGTTGACACTGTCTGATTATGTTTTAAGCAAATATATATAATTAAAGTGGCTAAGTGACTACTTTTAGCTAAACTAAATAAATTATTGTGTTAGTATTTTCTCTACCTGATATACATAGAATATAATAATATTTTATATTAATTATAATGTCACGAAGGAATATTCTTTTTCTTTATGGAATAATTAATATACATGCACATTGTTTAGTACAATACTTTATATTTATTAGTACTAAATCATTTGATCGTTTAGTGCATATATTAATGTTGTGCTTTCTAGGCGTTGCCTCACTTAATATTCATATTAGTGGTGGCGGCAAGAGTATCAAACAAGTCCCCATAAAATGTATGTTATATTAGTTTCAGTTGTATCAATATTTTAATATATTTAATTAAAATGCACATAGTGTAGTCAAATACACATGTATTTGTACTAAACATTTTGATCGTTTAGTGCATATATAAATTTTGTGCTTTCTAGGCGTTGCCTCACTTAATATTAATATTAGTGGCGGCGGCAAGAGTATCTAACATTTATTAATCTAATAAAAAAATTGCATTTTTTACTTAGATTATAACTCAATAAATAATATAACATGTAATTAATAATTATTATAGGTCATTTGGTACAAGAGGTACCTGAATTTCCATTAGTTGTTTCTGACAAGATCCAAGAATACACTAAAACCAAGCAAGCTACAATTTTCTTACACCGTATCAAAGCATGGAAAGATATCCAAAAGGTTAAATCAATTAGTTATTTCTTAATATTTTAATATAATACACACTTTATTAAATTAATTTTTAATTGTGTCATATTCTATTTTTAGGTGATTAAGTCTCGCCGTTTACGTGCAGGTAAAGGAAAAATGCGTAATCGTCGTCATGTTCAGCGTAGAGGTCCATTGATTGTTTACAGTAAAGATCAAGTAAGTTATCAAATTCTATTAATTTCTTTCTTAAAATAATGAAGAAAATAATTAGTGCACATGATATAAAGTTTTTTAATTTTAGATATTAAAACTGAACATTTATTGTGCTATAAAAAATGGTCTGATCTTTCCTAGTCGGCTTTTGCTTGTATTGGGGACAAACTTTCCAAACAATAAATAATTCTCTATTAGATTATAATAAGTCCCACGGAACATTATGCTGATAAAATTTAAAAAAAATCTTAGTTCTCATGGCTCATGCACATAATAATGTCCAACATTCATATAAAAACTTTTTTGAAATGTTACTGTACGTGTGCAAAATAAAATTTTTATTTCAAGGCGTACCCTGGAAATGTATTAATAATAATTCTTTTGGGTTCCATTGAAGTTGAACATTTTTTTTTGTTGCCAATATTAGTAATAATTATTGCACAATATCACACTTGTGATATTTATATTTATTATATTTCTGAGTGGTCTTTTTGTGCAAAATTAAACAGATTATTTCACAGTCGCTGCTTATAATTATTTATTTATTTGCTGCATACCCAAAATAATTATAAAACATTTAAATTATATTAATTTTTTCTTATTAGTAAATTTGTACATTTTAAATAATGTGTATACTTATATTAAGTTTTATTGGTTAAACACTAATGTAAAGGTTACTCTCTATATACAATGAAAGCACATAAAAATGTCCAACATTCAAATTGATAAAATCATTGAAATTGTTACCGTAAGTGTGCTAAATAAAATTTTTATTTCAAGGCGTACCCAGGAAATTTATTTATATTAATTCTTTTGGGTTCCATTGAAGTTGAACATTTTTCTTGTTGCCAATATTAGTAATAATTATTGCACAATATCACACTTGTGATATTTATATTTTTTATATTTCTGAGTGGTCTTTTTGTGCAAAATTGAACAGATTATTTCACAGTCGCTGCTTATAATTATTTATTTATTTGCTGCATACCCAAAATAATTATAAAACATTTAAATTATATTAATTTTTTCTTATTAGTAAATTTGTACATTTTAAATAATGTGTATACTTATATTAAGTTATGGGATATATTATATTAAGTTTTATTGGTTAAACACTAATGTAAAGGTTACTCTATATACAATGAAAGCACATAAAAATGTCCAACATTCAAATTGATAAAATCATTGAAATTGTTACCGTAAGTGTGCTAAATAAAATTTTTATTTCAAGGCGTACCCAGGAAATTTATTTATATTAATTCTTTTGGGTTCCATTGAAGTTGAACATTTTTCTTGTTGCCAATATTAGTAATAATTATTGCACAATATCACACTTGTGATATTTATATTTTTTATATTTCTGAGTGGTCTTTTTGTGCAAAATTAAACAGATTATTTCACAGTCGCTGCTTATAATTATTTATTTATTTGCTGCATACCCAAAATAATTATAAAACATTTAAATTATATTAATTTTTTCTTATTAGTAAATTTGTACATTTTAAATAATGTGTATACTTATATTAAGTTATGGGATATATTATATTAAGTTTTATTGGTTAAACACTAATGTAAAGGTTACTCTCTATATACAATGAAAGCACATAAAAATGTCCAACATGCAAATAGATATAATCATTGAAATTGTTACCGTAAGTGTGCTAAATAAAATATTTTATTTCAAGGCGTACCCTAGGATCATACTACAAAAATCTTTTGGGTTCCATTGAGATTGAACATAATTATGAATACCAAAATACCTATTGCACAATTTCACACTTTAATTATTAATACTTGGTTCTTACGAGTGGTCTTATTGTGCAAAATAAAATTTGATTATTTCACAGTCGCTGCTATAATTAATTATTTATTTGCTGCATACTCCAAAATAATTATAAAAGATATCCATATTTAAGTTGAAATTAACTGTTACTCTTCGTACAACAAAAGCGCTTAGAAATGTCCAACATGCAAATAGATAAAAATAATTGAAATTGTTACCGTAAGTGTGCTAAATAAAATATTTTATTTCAAGGCGTACCCTAGGATCTACTACAAAAATCTTTTCGGTTCCATTGAAATTGAACATAATTATGAATACCAAAATACCTATTGCACAATTTCACACTTTGATTATTAATACTTGATTCTTACGAGTGGTCTTATTGTGCAAAATTAAATTTGATTATTTCACAGTCGCTGCTATAATTAATTATTTATTTGCTGCATACTCCAAAATAATTATAAGGTGTAAAATCCTCCAGTTACCTAATAAATTATGCACAGTTTTACACATGCATAATTTTTTATTAATGTTATGAGTGGTATTTTTGTGCTAAAGTAAAACTGATTGTTTCACAGTCGCCACTATATTTGATATGTATTGATGGCATACTCCAAGACAGATCACAATTTTTTCTAAATAGTTTTCTCGAGATTAGCTTAGTATAATTGGTATTTTTTAATTGGTAGGCCAACGATATAATGTATGTTATACTTAATTTAGATCTAAGTTATTTACATTTATGATAGATATACTACTTACAACTAATGTATTTTGTTGCTTTCAGTATCAGCTTAATTAATTCCTTCATAAATCCTGTATGCAAGGAGTAAATTGACTGATCTTTTTTTTCACAATAACAATGAGTAGGTAGGTAGATAGGTTAAAGGAAGATAAAAGTTAATTAGTTCATTTTTCAAATATTAACAATATTGTACAAATATTAATAATCTTCTTAGTTTTCATTTTTATTATATTTGACCAGTATATTTTCTTTCAATTTATCTGTAAAAAAAAATAAGCTACAATACAGCTAATACAGAAATGAGACATTTTGTTGTTTCCTATAAAGTACTTTTGATTTTTTTTACATGTTTACCATCCAAATATGCATGCAATTTTAATATTATTATTTATGAGAAATGTTTGATTTATATTTTAGGGTTTAAGGAAAGCTTTCCGTAACATCCCAGGTGTAGATTTGATTAACATCAGGAAATTAAACTTGTTGCACTTAGCCCCTGGTGGTCATGTTGGACGTTTTATTATCTGGACACAATCTGCTTTCCAAAAGTTGGATGATCTTTATGGCACATGGGACAAAAAAGCAACTCTGAAGAGCGGCTACAATTTGCCTTTCCCCAAAATGTCAAATACTGATCTGACAAGGATTCTCAAATCTGATGAACTCAAGAAATACTTGCCAGCTCAAAGGTAAAATGCAATAAATATTTTATACTACCATTGATAATTTATATTCATAGACTTATAGAAATAGACGGAACATTTGTTCCGAGGACTGGGAGGCGGGGCGTGGTCATGCCAAACGGATTAATAGAGATAGAATGGGTTTTATCATTATAGTAGGAGAAATGGCACTGTTCCGAGGACATCTAATTTGTAGCTTTAATATTGCTCGATTCTCGTAACCATTTGCACGCTTTATCATACCTAATGTTCCGTCTATGTTTATATTATATATAACTATTTTATGACAATTACCATATTATGTACATATTTAAACAAAACAATCTACATAGCTAATAAGTTAATTGGTATCAATATTACTATTAGAAAATTGGATATGATGAGGAAATCTTGGTCCGTGTTATTGATATTGTATGATAATATCCAGTTAATACAATTTTTCTGATCCAATATATAATATTAATTGGGTTTTTTTCAAATTATGGGCATAATAAAATCTATTTAAATTTAAGACTTAATTATGATGAAAAAAATGCTTGGTCCGTGTTCTTGATATTATATGATAATATCCTGGTTTTATTAAACTTCTGATTAACTAAATTAATTTACATTTAAGCCTCAATTATTATGATGAGAAAAATGCTTGGTCCGTGTTCTTGATATTATATGATAATATCCAGGTTTTATTAAACTTCTGATTAACTAAATCAATTTACATTTAAGCCTCAATTATTATGATGAGAAAAATGCTTGGTCCGTGTTCTTGATATTATATGATAATATCCAGGTTTTATTAAACTTCTGATTATCTTACTCAATTTACATTTAATCCTTAATTATTATGATGAGAAAAATGCTTGGTCCGTGTTCTTGATATTATATGATAATATCCAGGTTTTATTAAACTTCTGATTACCTTACTCAATTTAAATTTAAGCCTTAATTATTATGATGAGAAAAATGCTTGGTCCGTGTTCTTGATATTATATGATAATATCCAGGTTTTATTAAACTTCTGATTAGCTTAATCAATTTAAATTAGCTCTTTGATCTAGTTGAAACTAATTCTTATAATATTTATTATTTTTACATGGCTTGTAAAGCATGATTGTTAATACAATTATTGGATGTTATAAATATTTATATTTAGTACGTGTAATTCCTTGATGATAAAAAGGAAATATTTCTGACATTTAAATAGATTTTTTTATTAAAATGATATAAGTATTTTATTATTTCTTGATCAATGATCCTTACACGTCTTGTGTAGTACAGTATTAAAACTGACAGTAGTCTCTAAAACGATTACAAACTTTAAGTTGGAAATGTAGCAATATTTCGACCATGTTTAGTCTTGTTATATTGGATATATAACATTTAATATTCTGCTTGCGTTAAGATAATAATCTCACCCTGCATATTTATTCAGGCTTTTTATTTAATGCTGGCCATAATATTAAATGGAAATTAATTTATGAAACTAATAGTCAAAGATTTTAAAGTTGGATATGATGTAAATTTTGAAGTTGAAAATCAGTGATTTATAAAATTATGCTTTGTTTTAATTTCTGATCCAATAAATTAAATTTGAATATCGGCTATAAAATATAAATAATTGGGTACATATGTCAAACATAGATCAATAATATTCATACTACTGAAATAAGTCAAATATTAGTTGGATATGACGATTATATTTTATTGATAAAACATATGATTACTATAATAATTGCTTTGTTTTAATTCCAGATCCAATAGATTTAATACTATACAATAAATTATTTTTACTAGTATTTTTATGATTGAATATAATTGCTAAATAGTATATACTAAATATATATTTAGAACTATTAAATTGTGAAATAATAAAAAAATATTTTGTACGTAAAATTTATATTTCTTCATGAAGTGGTGTATAAATAGTTGGAAATGACGAAAATATTTTTTGTAGATAATGATGATACTTAAAAAAAATATGCTTTGTTTTAATTCCTGATCCAACATTTAATTAGTATCGATATGTTTTTTGTATTTATTACAAGAAAATAGATTTATTAAAAAAATAATATTTTTAACTGATTTTATTATTAGGACTGGATCATTGCGCCGCACTCGTAAATTGAACCCATTGAGACATGTACGTACTATGCTCAGATTGAATCCTTACATTGCAGTTCAAAAACGTGTTGCAAGCAATGAAAACAAATTAAGAACATTGGCTCGTGAAACTTACTTAGCCAAGAAAGAAGGGGTAAGTAAACCATGCATGTTTAATGTTTATATATAACTTGATATAGGCATACAAATAATTAATTTTGTTAATATTTTCAGAGACCAACAACTGAGAAGGGTGAAAAATTATTGAAACGTTTCATCAATGAAAAGAAAATGTTACGTGCTGCCAAAATCAAGGCCAAGAAGGTTATTGCTGTTAAGGGCTTGCGTGAAATTCATGAAAAGAAATTGGAAGCATATAAAAAGCGACTTGCAGCACGTGGTGGTGCTCCACCTACCAAGAGGTGCAAGAAACAATTACCCAAGCCAAAACCTAAGGCTGAGGTTAAGAAACCTGCACCTACTACCAAGGCAGCACCAAAAGCAAAATCGACTGGTAAAGCTAAGGCATGATTGGACTAATAAACAAAATTATTATAAAGGCTATTGTTTTTATTTATCTGCATAATAATTTTTTTCCTTTACAATCAACCTATGGAATTTAATACTCGGTGTATCTTAGTTTAGATAAATTAGAATTTACACTATACAGTACTTAAACAATATTAGACATTTAACTTAATCCTGATCACTCAGTATAGTATACCTAGTACACTTGGTGTCATTAGCAATGTTGTTTGGATTCAGTTCCTCAAAAACAGAATTAATAATATGAGTACAATTGCAGTTTCAACGCAGTAGAATGTGGAAGTAAAGTCATGAACAAATTTTTTATATGTACCTGAATGTTAAGGTTATTATAAGTTAAAATAAATTATTATATTGATAATATGGTATTAAATATTAAAAGTTGTAAAATATAATATGGGACATCAGTTGTTTTGAGGAATCTCAAAAAGCTATGTCCTTAACTTTCAATATACAATCGGATGTCGTGTATTATATTATATAAAGCTTTTTTTTTATTAAAATATGGTATTGGTGGACCATTGGCTTTAGGATTTCAGGGCTTGGAATATTTGAGTTACCGCAATAATGGATCAACTGAGTTATTTTTAGACAAGTAAGTATGGTTATTAGAATGAGAAACTGAATTTTTCAATAGTAGAAAATAATAAAAACAACAGTAATATAAATTTTAGTCGACGGGACATTAAGTGGCAAAATTATTTAAATCCAGAAAAATAGGCGGTCTACTTCTGAAAGCAATTTATAAACTTTAATTTAATTATAAGAACTAGGGTGATGGTTGATAGCGAGTTTTAAAAGGTTTTTTATGTAGATAACAAGATGTGAAAACAAAAAATATCTTAAATAGTATAAATAATCGATTTCAGCTAGATTTTCTTTAGCAACACATCTGTAACTGTTAGAATCGCATTAGCAGAATGAGTGAAATACCATAATCTTTAGGAGCACGTGATACCCGCATGTGTTGTCTCCATCTTACAAGTACATAATATAGCAAAGTAGAGCACGCTCCGTTAGCTTAAAAATTGGAATGAATTGACCTTTTATAAAATCTAAAGGTAAGATTATTATCTAGACAACCTCATGGGCTTTTTATAATATTTTAATTTTAAAGCGAGCTATGAGTATTTTAAAATTGTAAATAGTTTGTGAATTTTAAAGTACTCACAACTTGCTTAAAAATTAAAATAAAATAAAAAAGCTCATGAGGTTGTCTAGATAATAATCTTACCTTCAAATTTTATAAGAGGTCAATTTATTCTAATTTTTAAGCCAACGGAGCTACATGTGTTCTGCTTTGTGTATAATTTGCTATGTTATGCACTTGTAAGAAGGAGACTACACATGCGGGTATCACATCCTCTAAATTGTTATAAATATAGATGATTATTATTATTTGGTTTTATAAGGGAAAGTATAGTTGATTAAAATTTAATGTCATTAAGAACATCGCATGGTAATCATGACTTTGTTTAAAATATTAACTTTTTTGAAGCATTAAAGAAAAGAAGAAAATTCTTAAACTTTGTTAGTTTGTAGTTTTGTATTATTTCTTAGAATAATGAACGTCATTGTTTTATCAGAGTCAACGGTAAACACCGTAATATAATAATTTATTTTAGTTCATTACAAAAAAAAAACAATTAATATTTCTCCTAGTATTTGGATATATAAAAATCAAATTTAGGATGAGTAGGTAGTTAATTAGTAATAACTAATACTGTAGTAAATACTTATGTCTATTGTCTAATTCGTATTCAAAGTTTTTATGTCGATAATTTTAGCTGTCAAAAAACTTGGAAATGTAATACAAAGTTCCTCGTAAGTTAGTTGAAATTAATAAAAGAATTAGACCTTAAATCTACAATAATTTTTCATGAGCGCCTGAGATTATTATTTTGACAACATTTGTAAAAATTTGAAGATTATTTTGAGTTAGTAATTCATAATGTTTTTTTTTATATCTAAGAATTGAAAATTTAATACAAGTTTGTTTACTTTTTTCAAAAAAAAGATATCTATTGGAGGGTCAAAAGTAAATTTTTATGAGCGTTGAACTTTGAAGTTTCCACTCAATTTCTCGTGGAGCGATATTCTTATTTTGTTGTAATTCAAAATCAAATGGCTGTAGATTCTCGAAAATTACAACATATGTTAATTTTATCATTTTCTATACTTGATTTTCAATCTGTTTAGTTTTTTTCTATACATTTTTTTCATTAATGTCAAAAAGTTTGGAAATTTAATACAAGGCTACTCACACTTTATTAGCAGAGCGGTAGCCACTTAGCCGATTTT
This sequence comes from Acyrthosiphon pisum, assembly GCF_005508785.2. Lineage (NCBI taxonomy): Eukaryota > Metazoa > Arthropoda > Insecta > Hemiptera > Aphididae > Acyrthosiphon > Acyrthosiphon pisum. The sequence goes on from NC_042494.1 coordinate 28,524,338, forward strand.
TTTTCCATGGACCCCCTTAACAATTTGATTGGTCTTGCCATGAACGCCTCAAGAGGATGTGCTGTCACGGTCAGCAGACATATGTAGCTCCTTTAGTTTAAATACTAGAGTAAATGGACATCTTATAAAATCTAAAAGTAAAATTATTATCTAGGCACCAAGTTTTATGAACTCTGGTTGAATATGAAATTTTTATTAGACATGGAAAATTCCATAGAAATAAATAAGTAATCTAGTATAAGTTTAATTGTGAAAGTTTGCTGTGTATGACATACAAGGCAGTCAGCTTGTTGAAGGGTGTCTGTGCTGGTTTATACAATATTTCAAAATTCTAAAAAATTTGAAAATTATATTTTATATTTTAACTGCTACCTTAATTATAATGCTTTCCACTAATCAACAGCTCGATACCTTTTTAGGGGGAGGAATGTTAATGCGGTGTGTATTCAGTATTGTATCAACGGAAATTATACTTTTAAATTTAATTTAATTTTAGTATATTAACTCTTACCTAATTGTAGGAAGTATAAAAAATATATATGGGCGTCTAATTAATCTTGTACCCTGGACCAAAAATAGGCAGTACCCCTTTGATCAATATAATATTTAAGTCTTAATATATTTATTCATTTTTTTTATATTTAACAATTTCATAATAGCTAATGAATTTGATCGTTGGATTACTTCAATCACATTATTTGTTTTACATGTGATTTACTTTGCAGAGTTATATTATATACATAAATAAGCAGTGTTGAGTCGAGATAAATATAATTTAATCTAGATAAAGATAAAGATAACTAAATTATTTATTTATCTAGATAATGATGAAAATTTTTTTTTATCTAGATAAATTTTTTTATATTGGTTTATGGCACTCCTTAAGATCGTAGCAATATAGAATAACTTAACAATATGTTATCAAAAATGTCTATAGTTATTAGTAAATACCACGGATATAGATACTATGGTTGCACAACGAACAATAATATGACGGCGCCAAATGTTCTTATCAAGTTACATAAATACATACATAGTATCCATACAAAAAAAAGTCGCGACATACTAGCGCTCCACCGTGGCTAGGTAACCCGGTTTGGTTACCGTAACTTAGTAGTAGTTGTAGAGGGCGCTAGTAAAACGCGACTTTTTGTCAGAATTGATAAGAACATTCGGCGCCGCTCAGCACTGTGATACAATATGGGCCGTCGTGCAACCAGGTATGCTGACAAATAGATCCAGAGTCATCGAGATCACGGTAACCATTCTGATAAGAATTGATACCAGGTCCTAGTCATTCAGATCCCGAGACAAAATGATCCTGCGTCATTTAGATCCACTGACATTTATAGATCCCTGCTTGTTTGACACATATAGATCCATTTATAACTGGCGGCATTTTTAAAATTCAAGTTAGTATAGAATTAATAATGCCTTTACAGGTTACTCTCCAACTTCATTAAATAATAACTTATAACATGGTCAGCGTCAATAATATGGTTTTTTTCGTTTGTATACTTACCATCTAGGTACCCACATCACCCCTAAATTCGCTGCCTATTTAATCAAATCTGATGGCATAGGTATAAAAAAACCAATGACCATATTACTTTTTTCTTTTTTTTGTTATTTATTTATATTTTATACATATTAAAACCTACTACAGGTACCTAGCTTAATTACATTTTTGAAAGAATACATACTTTTTTGTTAGGTACCTACTTATTTAGCAGGTCACAATATAATGACCACTTTTAATTTTCATTGTAATGATAAGGTCCAAGTGTCCCAGTCACTAGATGACTCATAGTCCCTAAGAGCCTGGACTCTACACTGCACAAATTTAACTACATATATCGTAATTATCAATCTAAATGTACAAAAAATACTGTACACTATTTTAGATATAAATTTAAAATACAGAAGAAAACGCTATACACACTTCTTTGATGTTGTATCCAAAAATTGCAAACCTATTCGTAATTAGGTACTGTACTACTTCCCTACCTAATTTAAAATTTATATTTATCCAAAATTAAATAATTAAGAAATATATATATAAATAAAATTAATTTTCCGTTTTTTGGCTGGTATTGGCGCATGAAGTTTTTTTTTTAAAATTATGACGATCCCAAATAATTTGGACAGGGCATTTGCATTTATATAATTTATAATTATATTATATTACCTACATTTTTTTCCTGATAATACATAAAATTTAGATCGACCTCATATACATATTTTGTAATAGTGCATTAGTACAATTATAGTAGGTACCTACCATAAACTATACAAGTCGAGTTAATGATTATTAATGTCTATATCCATAGTCAATTACCCAATGTGTCACATAATAAACTATATTAAACTTTAAGACATAATCAATACTGCAATATAATATATTAATATGTTAAAAACTAATGAAAATGTATAATATTATCTGAATCACAATAAAACTTTTTTTAATAATTTTATAAATATATTTATAAAAATAAGTGATTTTGCTTTAACATTGAATAATTATTTTTTATACATTATAAAGGTAATGGTAGTACATTGGTAATTTGTATGAACCCTAACGTATATCACTCTATGTACTACTTTAACATATACCTATTATACCTATTGTACCTAGTACCTACCCATACCCATTTGTACCTATGGTCTATGGGCTATGAAAGTGTTGCATTTTGAGTTAGTTTACATAAACGTTCACCACCCGAGTGTAAGCATATTATTATAGACATATATTATGTTATATACTTTTATATAGTTATACTAGCTGACCCAGCAAACTTTTTTTTGCCATATAAATTATATCTAGTGAATATTTTGGTAGTCAAAATAGCTACTCCTGGCTGATCCCATGCACTTCGTTGCTCATAAAAAATGACAACTCTTTAAAAAATTGTGGTTGTTAATATCCTTTTGGATGTAACTCGCAGCAGTAATTGCAATTCAGCGACTCTGGTTCCACTACGTCGGATCGCGGACAATGTGCAACAGCATATCAAATCGCTATAACTTATAAGTTAGGCGACAATCCGATTTAATGCATACTTGGTAAACCAACAGTAGCGCGTACACAGGATTTTAGTTCGGTTAGGGCTTTATCTGAGTAAATAATTTGCATTATTTTTTAATTACAGTGGCGCAGGAACTATTTTTCATGAAGGGGGGCAAAACATAAAACATCCAAAAAATATATATTTATTTTTGATTTATAACAGAAAACCTTTCTTAATATTTTATTCTTTTAATGTTGATATAGGTAGTATATTTAATATTATAATATAAGAATTATATAAATGTATTGATATAATTATGGTATAATATAAATAAAAAATACATTATATTTATACATATTTTATATATTGAAACAAACATAAAACATATTTACTATATACTTTAAGTTATATATTGTAACGTAACAATATAATATAAATAAAAATTACTCAATATGTTATAATGATAAATAATAAATCGATAATAATAATAATATTATTACTTATTAGGTACGCACATTCATACATTCATGAAAACGAGACCAATTTTGAATACGTAAACGTATAAATTAAACGTAATTTACGTTTGTATACTCTTTAATTTTTATGTAGTATGGTGGGGGGCAAAAGTATATTCCCCCCCTTGGATTATATCTGAGGGGTCAATTGTCCCCTCTGCTTCCCTTTCTCCGACGCCACTGTTTACTTAACAATTTTTATATAACTAATTATATAGTTATAGTCTCAAATTTAGTCTACATTTACAGTGTTTAACCTGGTCATCAACTATAGCGCCCTCCTCAGGCCGTAATAAACGTGTTAATAATTGATGGACGATTATACACCATCGATTATGGCAGACTTTATTATTATTCATTAGTAATGTTCTAAATCAGCCAAAAAAGAAAAAAACAGAAACTATGATTATCGACGTCTTTGTCATATTCAACAATTTATTTTGTATCTACTAAAAATGACCAACAATTGATCTGTGCGTACCTACACTTGATAAATTATATTATTATAATTAACATAATTATTGCAATAATTCGTATTGTTTACTTGAAATTCAACACAGTACATTGCATATAAATTATACGTAATTTATAACTTATAATTTAAAGATTTTTACATTTCATATTCAGATCAGAGCGATGAATGTATTGATTTTACATTGTTTTTTGTAATTTCACCACCTTTTAAATTACTATAAAAATTTTGATTTTCAATTATTAGGGTTATAGGTAAGGTAAATAGCAGTGTTGGATGGTAATGTAACGCAAATTACAAATTACTGTAACGCAGTAGTAATTTCATTACATTTTACTTAAAGTAACTCAACTGTAATAAAATTACTTTTTTTAAAGTAATTTCTATGAAATACCGCACTAACGCGTTATTTTTCATGTTATTAAAATAATAGTTTTGAATGTATTACAAAAACAAGCTGTTAGAATATTTCAGAAAAATTAAAAATCAATAATATTTATTTTCGATTCCGATAACAATCCAGGAATAAAAGTTATCACCTTATTAGCAGAATGAAAAGAGTTCGGCTTAAAAATTAAAATTTAATTAAAATTAATTATGATTAATGACTGATTGCACATTTGTACATAATAGGTCTATTATCAATAGGTCTATGATTGTAAAATATATACATAATAATTGAATCATATGCATTGATTATGGTTAAATAAAAATTATAACTGTTTACAATGATAAAAAAAAGTATCGTTATTTGAAACGCACTACTTTATTAATGAAAAAAATATTATAACGTGATAAAAATAATTTTAGGTAACTCAATTGTAATTTTAAAAAAAATATTTCAAGTAACGACTAACGTAATTTCAATAATTTTTAAAAGTAATTTACCCACACTGGTAAATAGGTACCTACCCATGAATTTTTTATGAATTTTTCGATGAAATTTTTACGAAATTAGATATTCTTGCAGTCACTCATAAAATAACGATTTATCATCAAAGTATTTGGGTTTTTTTGTAGTAGATAGGTACCTCATCTAGGTAGACAATTTTATTTAGGTAGGTAGGTACACCGTACACATAATCATAAATGCGCTGAATAACTAGAGATATATGCATTGCGTGTTAATAAAAATAAATGTACCTACCTACTTCTATTTTATAATGTATGACAGCGGTCACCAAATGGCGGCCCGCGGGCCGGATAAGCCCCTCGGACAAATTTTATCCGGCCCTCGGATAATGAAAAAAAAACCGATATTAAAGCCCATAGGTAGGATCAAAGGCCTTGCCAGTTTGTTTGATTTGCCATCAAACAGTACCTGCTTTTTAAGTTTTCAATATTAAACGTTATTATGAGACTTCACAAAAATCAATTGCCGAAAAATGTCCAGTTATTTGTGATCTTCGTAAGTAAAAGCTTGTGAACCTGCATAAATTATTAAGTGCACGAATCACATACCAAATTGCATGCAGTTAGTTGAGAGCAAAACTTGCCATCTTTCCCTATAATTTTAACCCAATTCTCTATTTATATTAAATGTATTATTAATTTGTATTTAATTTTATTTTAATTTACTTAATTAGGTAATTATTATTTAATTTCCACTAGGTCACTATGTTACTTTTGCATTATTCTATTATACTATAATAAGTTAAGAATATTTGCTTTGAATTTTGATGGCCCCCGAAAATTTTCATAATTCCCAATGTGGCCCTCCAAAAATATTAATTGGTGATCCCTGATGTATGATATAAGATTATTTTCATAATAAATTGATGTGACAATGCTCTTTTGCAGAGTTAAATATTTAGATACTTATATTGTGTAATACAATAATAAATAAAGTTTACCCTTCATGGTACAAAGCACGAGGTAGTTAGAGATTTTAAGTATTAAATTTAGTATTTAGACGAAAAGGAGATCATTAAAAATATAACAACAATTTTTCACCTCACCAAAAAATATTCCGAAGTTGTAGATTGGGAACCAATATTATACAATTTATATTTTATATAGGTACCTACTAAATATTAATTTATAATTTTCAATTGCGTACCTAATAGAAAACATTGTTTTACTTTTTTACAATCACCGTAAATATATTGTCGCCCCCCCCCCCAAGTCCTAACATAAGCCAGAGTGGGCTATTGCCCTTCGAACCACCCATTAAATACGCCCCTGGTGTATACTGTAGTCTGTATTAGTAGGTATATAGGTATTATTAATATATTAATAATTAACATTTAACGCAATATACCTATAGAATATAGATTGTTACTTCTTGGTTACTGTGATTTAAATATATTTTAATACTAGTAATACTAGTAATATTATTATATACTTTATTTTAAAGTACCTAACTGCAAATTGATATTTTATAACTATTTCTTTGGATTCAAGGTTTTGTGAATTTCTTATATTATAATTTATAAGTAATTCCATTAAAAAAAAAACATTAGTGTACCTAGTCTGAAAACTATAATATATACCTAGAAGCAGATAGTGATAATAAACTTTCCTCCTGCTTGGTATTTTAAAGTTTATACAGGGGTCACAATGCAATGGACACAGATATGTTAGATAGGTACAGACAGTTCATTAATCCAATTGGTCTTGATCTATAAACATCAGTGCTTCATTTTACATTGCAAAATATTAAATTTTTCAACAACATGGTGATCCAAAGAATTGTAATTAAAAGGGCTGTTGGCTTAAATGGACGTGGATTCTCATTGAGAGACAATAATGGAAATTCTTATTGGAAGCACCAAGCTCGCAGGGATGGTTTCACAGTTTAATGTTCTCTATGGCGTTCAAAGTAATTTTTAAATAATGAATATCATATTATACATAATATAGGTAGTTCCTAACATAAAATAAACACATTTTTGTTATTAAATTAATTTTTAGGCACATAAACAATGATTTTTAATCTATTATTATGTGATTATATTGAATCAAATTTTATACATTTTAATAACTAGGGATAATGTTTTTCAAAATGTTTTATTGGATAAAATAATTTATAATCAATACAATTTTCTAATGTCTAAATTTTAGACCCTAAGGGATTCATAAATATTTAACTATAACAATTAATTATAAGATAACTTCTAAAATTTAATTTTCTTTTTATAATTTCCTGTTAAATTGTATGATTGTAAAATTGTCTGTAAGCTTAAACTAGGTACCTTCTAAATTAAAAAAATTAAAATTGATTTAGAATTTTAGATATTAGATACAGCGCATAATAAGATTGTGATAACTGATAAATAACTTAAAAAAATTACATATACATACCTACTATAACACAACAATTAATAATTTATAATGTTTTTATATAGGTTTATAGTTTTATATTATTTTAACATTTGAAATTAGCATGTTTCTGTTAGACAACAAAATAATTAAACCCAGTTTGGGAGTTAGACAAATAATTCATGGTGTGAACTCAATAGACTAGAAATAACTTAAGTAACCAATAAGGCAATAACATGTTATTCAAAATATTGATATCATTAAAAAATAAATATAAATAAAGTATTATTACAATTATGATTCAAGTTTAGAACAAATTTAATTGTAATTAATTGGTTCATATGTTTAATCTTATGTAATAAATTTTCCTTTGACAATTCAAAATGCTTGAATAAATATATGCAATTTATGTTATATAATATTCATTAGGTAGGTACCCATATTATTTATAAAAATAAAAATATTGATTATTCAAATATAAACATAGGTACCTATGTAGGCATATACATTTTAAATATCCAAACATTATAATTGTTATAGGTGCCCTGCCCGCGGTAAAGTTTTTAATAGTGAACCAAACACGGTTCTATTGAATATTGGACATCACCATAATAGAGAACGAGTAATATTGGCTGAATTTAGAAAAATTCTACATCAACGAGCAAAAAATGAACGTTTACCACTACGCATTATTTATTAAATAATATTAAATATTGTTGTGGAGACGGAATTGGGAAGACAGATTAACACTGGGAGCGCTGTCGACGCCTATCGTACTGATGGTTAGGCGGATACCCCCCTACGTGGAGTCAGGACTCGGGAGATTGTAGGTATGTATTTTCCCGACATTTCGCATAAATTCTGCCTTTAAGTGAAGTGTATTTGAATGTATTTGATAATATTGGTAGAAATTATACTTACCAACATATACAGTTAGCTATAAAAGCGTATAAAGTTTCGATAACAAAATTAATTTATTATAAAAAGTAAAATAACCAACATAGAACTATATCTATACACCCCGAATCGGAAGGTACAAATTGTTTCCACCAGAGCACGTTTTGTTAATCTGCTTCCCCAATATTAAAAAATATGTTTTCGTTAACATTTCGAAATTAATTATCCTTTATCAATAAGCCAAGTGATCCAATCTTTTTTCACTTTTTTTCAAAATCGATGTTTTTGCATATCGTTGTAAACGATTATTATACCTACATCGATTAATCGAACCTAAACATCGCTATCATTTGTAAACGGCATAGAATTGGTGGGAATGAAGAAACTGGGTGTAAACGCCAATTAAAATATGTAAACGGCATTCAAGGAAACTTGATAATACGTACCTAAGCGTCATTGTTGACGGTTACATAAATTTATCATTTTTGTCGCACTGTAAAAACTAAAAAGCGTTAAGCGGCATGACATTACAATGAACTCTCTCTAAGCTCTATCAATTAGTTTATAGGTCTGTAATACATTGATACCTTTATATAGCTAGCACATCAAACAATAATATACCTTAGCATCTTCATCTTATTTGTTTACGACTTGTATTTTATATTATTTTTCAAT
>NC_042494.1:28533265-28545298 GCF_005508785.2 Acyrthosiphon pisum
TCTTATCATAATGTTCACTGTTACCATTTTACTTTTACTTTATTATTATTTACTAATTTAAACTATACTCATCTCAAATTAATAATTTAACAAATATATTTTTGTATATCGTTTAGAAATTGAATGTCATAATACGTGAAGATGAGTACATGATCATATATATTATAAGTTATTTAACATTAAATCATAACAATTGTCAATTTGTAATTTAAAATTATTAATTTTATTAAAAACATTTATAATTGCAAGTCGCATAATATTTAATTTATAACATATATTAATATATTAATATACACAAAATTATGTTATCAAGAAAATGTTTGTGTTTTTCTATTGGATTATTTTTGTTTTATACTAATAATAGTAATATTAACGTATAAACGAAAAATTTTAAAATGGTTTCAACTTCATGGATTTTTTTAAAATCAACTGAGAATTGAGAAAAGCTAAGTTATTTCAACTGTAAATTTATTAAACTAGTTAAGTTTATAAGTTGATAAGAAAATAAACTAACTAGTTAATGCCCACCTTTGCCTTTTATGACGGTAAAAATGCTTGGATTTTCTTCAACAGTATTTTTGCTAATAGGAAAGTGAATCTAGTTGGTACTTTGGGGGTCAACAATTTCCCGGTAGTTTTCAAAAGTGACGTGAAAAACAAAAGAAAAATTAAGGAAAAACGGGAATTTTTACCCAAAATCGGTTTTCCACAAAATCGATTTTGGTTTTTGGTGTAACTCTAAAACAAATGAACATACATGAAATGTTCACTGGTTGTTTATGTTTCCATTTTCTATACATGATAAAATTTTCAAAATATTTTGATTAGTTTTGAACTGTTTAGGGACATTTTCTATGAATGTTAATAAAACTTTATTTGTTGAGTAAAAATACTTTAAAATTTAATACAAGGCTTCTACTGACTACTATATTGTTACAATAAAACATTAAAATATTAAAAATCCTTAGTCATTAGTATTTACTATTACAAATTTCAATACGTGGTTTATGTTAAGTTCATTGTTGAATTAGCAGTGTAGTAAAGTATTTGAGTAAAAGTATTCAAATACATTTTTCCGTATTGAATACTTTCTTAATAACTTTTTCTTTTGAAGTATTTGAATGGTATTTTAAATACTTTTTATACTATTGAATACTATTTTATTGAATACTTTTTTTTGGTTATTTTAATTCTTAATTTGTTTCTATTTATAATTCTTGGTAAATAAAAATGCCGTGCCGTCATGGTTATGCTTCAACTTTAACAATATTCTATTATATATAATTACCATTTATGGACAATTCGATATTGGGTTTCATTGTTTAAATGTTTTTTTCTCTAGGAAACAGTTTATTGTCCAAAATAAAGGCTATGATTTGATATATAACTATTTATGAATGCGAAAATATTATTACTAATTATTAGTGCTAGGTACCTATTTACCAAGAAAATAGTTATCAATTATCATTATCGTTTATTGTCGACAAACATCGAAAAACTGATCAGTATTTTGATTACTGAACAACTCGTGTTTTTAGAAATCAATAAACAGTTGACTATAACAAATTATTTCAGAACTGAATAGATTTTTTTTTTTTGTATTTAAAGATTATTTTAAATACTTTATTTTAAAAGTATTTGAGTTATTACTTAAATACTTTTTAAAAGTATTTTTCACAACACTGGTAATTAGGGTCTAAGTCTCTAAGCCCCTTTACTTTTATTTTAGACCCCCTTCCCCCCTATCATAATATTCATTATTCCAACTAACGGTAGCTCCATTTACAAATTTTAATTTTAAATATTATTTTATTTTTTGATTTTTCAAATAAACTATATATTATTTGTATAATACGACTAACGAGTGAGACTGACCGGACAGCGATCGCTGCACCTGACACCTGTCTATCGCTTTTGCTAAAAACAGAATCAGATTTTATATTATTTTATCGTACTATATAATTTATCATCGTCCTTCAATCTTCATAAGTACAACGGTTGTGTGCAGTAAGTATGCTTGTGTAGTTGTGCCTAATGGTTTGTTGTTTGTATCCTGGTCAAGTTATTATTATAACAGAATAGATAAATGTTATTATTATAATTATGATATATAAATATATTAGTCAAATTTTGTTGTCTTATGTATATGTTTTCAAGTTTAAATAAATATAATATAAATGAAACTGAATTAAAATCAGAAATGTTGGTTAAATCTTAGATAATCAATTATTTAGAAGACGCTACACGACCATTTGTTATCTCGTTTTTACAAGTGCGTAGGTAATACATACGACATTTACGCGTAGCAGATCACATTTACCTCCGTTAGTTTAAAAATTGGAGTTAATCGACTTATAACCTGATTTTAAGAACTTTATCTCTGTGTTTGTATGTGGGTTTTTTATGATTTTTAGTCCGATTACCTGTTATTTATGTCAAAAAATAAAAATAAATATTCAGAAAATTTGGTTATTAACTTATTATACATTTATCCAATTATACATAATATTATGTTACAAATTGTAGATTTTCTAAAATAAATAGTAATAAAATAAAATAAGTTGGTGAGTAGATAACGCTCTGCTATAGTCTGCTGTACAATATTGTACGAGTTTGAAACGGGTCACTGTATGGATTATGGATATGTTATATTTGAATTAAATGATAAATCATTGGCCATTAGGTACGTACGAAAAACGATTCTGAGCTGACCACCTCCAGTGGCGTAGCGAACTTTACATCATATGGAAGTGAACAAATTATTTATGACCTACCCCACCCTACTCTAACTGATGTATACGATATTCATATGATCAAATAGAGGGGGTGGGGTAGCACCCAAAATAAAGTTCAAAGACTGACCGTGTATGTGTGCTTAATGAGGTTATGAGTTATGACCCACCACCATCCCCCAGAATACAGAAACAATTGCTTCTGAAAAACACGATTCGCTACGCCACTGACCACCTCCTAAATGGCTAAATGACTAAATATTAAAAGTATATTTTATTATGTATTTATAATTTATATGGCTGCCTAATGCCAGTGACGAAACTAGGTGGGCTTAGTCCCTGACTACGATTTAGCCTGCCCAAAAATATCCCTTATCGATTTAGAATATTAGCCCTATATATTTTAAATTAATAGTTTTATTAGGTGAGCTATAACCCCCTAGAATTTTAACCCTAGTTGTGCCTATGCGGCTAATGTCCATTATAGTTATTTATTTTTTAGTACCAGAAAAGATATTGAAGTCGAAAATAGATGATTTGAAGCATTTTTATGTCACTCACATTGTTGTAAAATTAATTTATTCATCGCTCCACTCAAGATCTAAAATACTTATATGTATTATAATATATTGTAGGTACCATATAAAATAAAATAGTTCTTATATATTTTTTATAATAATTGCTTAAAATTTAAATGCAACTATAAACCATTAATATAATTATTATTGATCTCAATTTGTAATTGGAGCTTATATCTTATAAAATATCATATATAGGATTTAAAAAAATGACAAAATATATTTTTTGCGTTTAACATGCATTCTTCTTTTCTTGATCATTCAAATATATTGTTCAGATTTTATTTTTATATCATACAACGTAATATTCATAAATAAATGTATAACAATAATTAACAATAAACTTGACAACCAGTGTTTTTTATAACTTATAGTTACCTACCTACCTATTATACAAGTTTTCTATAGGCTATAACCATTGATTATATACTAAATAGTAAGTACTATATAGTATATAGCATTATATAGTTACTGTAATATATAGTATTTATAAATATTATAATCAATGATATAACGTATATGAATGGTCACATTCAATTAGGCTACATTTGCGAAAAATAGTATGTAATGTTACTTACACAAAACAGATTTAATATTTGATTTTTTTTCTTCCTCCTAAATCCTAGTGACCTAGTATTATATTAATGATTACATCTTAAGTCAATTAATTAATAAAGTAGAATATTAAATGGGGATATTAAATTATCAACAGACAGTTTAGTATAAAGAAAGTTAGCTGAGTAAAGTCTAATGTCTAAATGTATTTAAAATTATTCTTAACAGTTGAAATATTATTTAAAGTTATGATCAGTGAGTAAAGGTGTGGTTTAAAAGCTGAGTAATGCATAATAAGTAATAACCGCACATTTAATTCATAACTATTGACCAAGATACATTCAAAATGACAAATATGATCTTAAATTATGATCCACGTAAATATAAAACTTTTCTGCCCGTGGTAGATAATTTATATTGTAATATAATTTAAAATTAACTATTTTTATTTTTTTTTATTTTATAGTGTCATCTGGATAGTCAATGATAAGTCACAACGATTTAAATTTGGCGGGGAAACGATCGAACCAGCCGTGAAGAGAATAAATACGCGCGTCACTGTTTGTTCCAGACGTGTTTGTGTTACTTCCATGTACTGTGTAGTTGTGTCTCATCCCCACCCAGCTCAACGAAATTGATGTCGTAGTCGATTCGTGTGGTTAACGCGCTTCATGTCCATCTTTCTCTATCACTGTGTCTCGGTTCAAGTGCGGATGGTTATTTTTTTATAAGTTTTTAACTATTTAGTTTTTAGGAACACCGCCATGGTAAGTCATTTATTCTTTCGTTATTCGTTCGTTTTAAGTTACCATTTATGTTTTTATCGACCATTACTTGGTATTTGTGTCGATCGTTTCCTAGCGCTTGTAAGTCGTGCATGCACTCGACCCGCTGACCATGCCCGGCCATGTGGACTCCTGCTTAACTATTTGACATAATATTACGTGTTTTTGCCTTCAGATGTTGAGTTTCAAGATTCGTGCATATTCGACCGTCTTAAAACGTCTTCACTACGATTTACCGATTTATCTAAGTTATTTGTAAGAAATTGCGACATTTCTAAACCTAACCTCACTTTTGCAATAATGATGTTTTACCACTTGCAGCTTCATGTTTTCAAACTAAACCCCGGGACACATTCTAAACAATATCCTTAAATAGTTTATTTTGCCTCAATCTACGTACAAAAGATCCATCGTAATATTTTTGTTGTTACTTCTTTTAACAAAAAAATGACTAATTATTGGGCTTCTTATATCGTAAATAAAACATTTCTTCGCGTTAATTCACAGTGTGTTAATCTTCCAACACTTCAGTACTTAAAATATTTGTGAAACCATGTGTACATAATATTATGTATATATTTTCCAAATAATACCGATCTACCCTTGCTTCTTATGTTGTTCTTAAGTGTGTACTTTTCGTTACTACAAATGAGATACTTTCTATTCTTATTTAATTAAAAATATTAACATGTTAAATAATTATGTTTATAGGCTTTATCTACAGCTCGGCCGTTAGTTTCTGTATACAGTGAAAAAAATGAAGAAACCGGAGAAACTGTTGCTCTTGCTACTGTGTTCAAAGCACCCATCAGACCGGATGTTGTTAGTTTCGTCCACGACAATGTTTCAAAAACAGCAGACAACCTTATGCCGTCAGCAAACTAGCTGGTAAGAAGTTTTTATTTTATGATTTGTTAATCATTTAGTTTAGGTTTTTTAATACTTTAAGGTCATCAAACTAGTGCTGAATCATGGGGTACTGGTCGTGCCGTTGCTCGTATTCCTCGTGTCCGAGGTGGTGGTACTCACCGCAGTGGTCAAGGAGCTTTCGGTAACATGTGTCGTGGTGGACGAATGTTTGCCCCCACACGTGTATGGCGCCGTTGGCATAGAAAAATTAATGTTACACAAAAGCGTTATGCTACAGTATCAGCTATTGCCGCTTCTGGTGTACCTGCTCTTGTCATGTCAAAAGGTAGTTTTATTATATTTTACTATAAATCATTATTTCAATGTTGATATGCACCCAAAATGTCCACGTATGAACTTTGTACTATCAGTTTTCTATGTAATTTTTTTTTTAATATGTGCTATATTAAATAAATTTAATCAGCGTACTCTGGTAAAAATTAATTGTTTCTGGAGTTCCAATGGATTTAGACACATTTAATAAGAATAATATTTTATTTTCTACTTAAAATGAAACAATGAACATAACATGTAAATAAAACATTTACTACCTATGCACAAAAAATGATGACATCGCTTAGAGCACTGGGTTATGATATCCTGTGATTACTTTACACGTTGACAAAGTCTGATTTCTAATATCAATAAGTCTTTATAATTTGACTTTCTTTTTACTTCATAATTTAATGTTATTAATAATAGATATTCATAATAGTTAATAATAGTAGGTAACTGCTTGTATTATTAAATTAATTTAAAATGATGATAATCTTACAGAGCATTGGGTTATGATTTCAATGATTACTTTTACGTTGACAAAGTCTGATTACTAATATCTATAAGTCTTCATAGATAATTACCACATGAATTAGAAGTTATTTAACTTTTTTTAAACTTTTAAATTAAACATTATATTTTATAATACATTGTGATGGTTTTTACATTTTTAATAGTAGTTGCTCATAATACTAAATTAATTAGAAATGATGACACTCTTTACAGAGCATTGGGTTATGATTTCAATGATTACTTTTACGTTGACACTGTCTGATTATGTTTTAAGCAAATATATATAATTAAAGTGGCTAAGTGACTACTTTTAGCTAAACTAAATAAATTATTGTGTTAGTATTTTCTCTACCTGATATACATAGAATATAATAATATTTTATATTAATTATAATGTCACGAAGGAATATTCTTTTTCTTTATGGAATAATTAATATACATGCACATTGTTTAGTACAATACTTTATATTTATTAGTACTAAATCATTTGATCGTTTCGTGCATATATTAATGTTGTGCTTTCTAGGCGTTGCCTCACTTAATATTCATATTAGTGGTGGCGGCAAGAGTATCAAACAAGTCCCCATAAAATGTATGTTATATTAGTTTCAGTTGTATCAATATTTTAATATATTTAATTAAAATGCACATAGTGTAGTCAAATACATATGTATTTGTACTAAACATTTTGATCGTTTAGTGCATATATAAATTTTGTGCTTTCTAGGCGTTGCCTCACTTAATATTAATATTAGTGGCGGCGGCAAGAGTATCTAACATTTATAAATCTAATAAAAAAATTGCATTTTTTACTTAGATTATAACTCAATAAATAATATAACATGTAATTAATAATTATTATAGGTCATTTGGTACAAGAGGTACCTGAATTTCCATTAGTTGTTTCTGACAAGATCCAAGAATACACTAAAACCAAGCAAGCTACAATTTTCTTACACCGTATCAAAGCATGGAAAGATATCCAAAAGGTTAAATCAATTAGTTATTTCTTAATATTTTAATATAATACACACTTTATTAAATTAATTTTTAATTGTGTCATATTCTACTTTTAGGTGATTAAGTCTCGCCGTTTACGTGCAGGTAAAGGAAAAATGCGTAATCGTCGTCATGTTCAGCGTAGAGGTCCATTGATTGTTTACAGTAAAGATCAAGTAAGTTATCAAATTCTATTAATTTCTTTCTTAAAATAATGAAGAAAATAATTAGTGCACATGATATAAAGTTTTTTAATTTTAGATATTAAAACTGAACATTTATTGTGCTATAAAAAATGGTCTGATCTTTCCTAGTCGGCTTTTGCTTGTATTGGGGACAAACTTTCCAAACAATAAATAATTCTCTATTAGATTATAATAAGTCCTACGGAACATTATGCTGATAAAATTTAAAAAAAATCTTAGTTCTCATGGCTCATGCACATAATAATGTCCAACATTCATATAAAAACTTTTTTGAAATGTTACTGTACGTGTGCAAAATAAAATTTTTATTTCAAGGCGTACCCTGGAAATGTATTAATAATAATTCTTTTGGGTTCCATTGAAGTTGAACATTTTTCTTGTTGCCAATATTAGTAATAATTATTGCACAATATCACACTTGTGATATTTATATTTATTATATTTCTGAGTGGTCTTTTTGTGCAAAATTAAACAGATTATTTCACAGTCGCTGCTTATAATTATTTATTTATTTGCTGCATACCCAAAATAATTATAAAACATTTAAATTATATTAATTTTTTTTTATTATTAAATTTTTAAGTTCTAAATAATGCGTTTTGTGTTAAGTTATGGGATATATTATATAAAGTTCTATAGGTTAAACACTGATGTGAAGGTTACTCTTAGTACAATGAAAGCACATAAAAATGTCCAACATTCAAATTGATAAAATCATTGAAATTGTTACCGTAAGTGTGCTAAATAAAATTTTTATTTCAAGGCGTACCCAGGAAATTTATTTATATTAATTCTTTTGGGTTCCATTGAAGTTGAACATTTTTCTTGTTGCCAATATTAGTAATAATTATTGCACAATATCACACTTGTGATATTTATATTTATTATATTTCTGAGTGGTCTTTTTGTGCAAAATTAAACAGATTATTTCACAGTCGCTGCTTATAATTATTTATTTATTTGCTGCATACCCAAAATAATTATAAAACATTTAAATTATATTCATTTTTTCTTATTATTAAATTTTCAAGTTCTAAATAATGCGTTTTGTGTTAAGTTATGGGATATATTATATAAAGTTCTATAGGTTAAACACTGATGTGAAGGTTACTCTTAGTACAATGAAAGCACATAAAAATGTCCAACATTCAAATTGATAAAATCATTGAAATTGTTACCGTAAGTGTGCTAAATAAAATTTTTATTTCAAGGCGTACCCAGGAAATTTATTTATATTAATTCTTTTGGGTTCCATTGAAGTTGAACATTTTTCTTGTTGCCAATATTAGTAATAATTATTGCACAATATCACACTTGTGATATTTATATTTTTTATATTTCTGAGTGGTCTTTTTGTGCAAAATTAAACAGATTATTTCACAGTCGCTGCTTATAATTATTTATTTATTTGCTGCATACCCAAAATAATTATAAAACATTTAAATTATATTAATTTTTTCTTATTAGTAAAATTGTACATTTTAAATAATGTGTATACTTATATTAAGTTATGGGATATATTATATTAAGTTTTATTGGTTAAACACTAATGTAAAGGTTACTCTCTATATACAATGAAAGCACATAAAAATGTCCAACATGCAAATAGATATAATCATTGAAATTGTTACCATAAGTGTGCTAAATAAAATATTTTATTTCAAGGCGTACCCTAGGATCATACTACAAAAATCTTTTGGGTTCCATTGAGATTGAACATAATTATGAATACCAAAATACCTATTGCACAATTTCACACTTTAATTATTAATACTTGGTTCTTACGAGTGGTCTTATTGTGCAAAATTAAAATTTGATTATTTCACAGTCGCTGCTATAATTAATTATTTATTTGCTGCATACTCCAAAATAATTATAAGATGTAAAATCCTCCAGTTACCTAATAAATTATGCACAGTTTTACACATGCATAATTTTTTATTAATGTTATGAGTGGTATTTTTGTGCTAAAGTAAAACTGATTGTTTCACAGTCGCCACTATATTTGATATGTATTGATGGCATACTCCAAGACAGATCACAATTTTTTCTAAATAGTTTTCTCGAGATTAGCTTAGTATAATTGGTATTTTTTAATTGGTAGGCCAACGATATAATGTATGTTATACTTAATTTAGATCTAAGTTATTTACATTTATGATAGATATACTACTTACAACTAATGTATTTTGTTGCTTTCAGTATCAGCTTAATTAATTCCTTCATAAATCCTGTATGCAAGGAGTAAATTGACTGATCTTTTTTTTCACAATAACAATGAGTAGGTAGGTAGATAGGTTAAAGGAAGATAAAAGTTAATTAGTTCATTTTTCAAATATTAATAATCTTCTTAGTTTTCATTTTTATTATATTTGACCAGTATATTTTCTTTCAATTTATCTGTAAAAAAAAAATAAGCTATAATACAGCTAATACAGAAATGAGACATTTTGTTGTTTCCTATAAAGTACTTTTAATTTTTTTTACATGTTAACCATCCAAATATGCATGCAATTTTAATATTATTATTTATGAGAAATGTTTGATTTATATTTTAGGGTTTAAGGAAAGCTTTCCGTAACATCCCAGGTGTAGATTTGATTAACATCAGGAAATTAAACTTGTTGCACTTGGCCCCTGGTGGTCATGTTGGACGTTTTATTATCTGGACACAATCTGCTTTCCAAAAGTTGGATGATCTTTATGGCACATGGGACAAAAAAGCAACTCTGAAGAGCGGCTACAATTTGCCTTTCCCCAAAATGTCAAATACTGATCTGACAAGGATTCTCAAATCTGATGAACTCAAGAAATACTTGCCAGCTCAAAGGTAAAATGCAATAAATATTTTATACTACCATTGATAATTTATATTCATAGACTTATAGAAATAGACGGAACATTTGTTCCGAGGACTGGGAGGCGGGGCGTGGTCATGCCAAACGGATTAATAGAGATAGAATGGGTTTTATCATTATAGTAGGAGAAATGGCACTGTTCCGAGGACATCCAATTTATAGCTTTAATATTGCTCGATTCTCGTAACAAGCTTCACCATTTGCACGCGTTATCATACCTAATGTTCCGTCTATGTTTATATTATATATAACTATTTTATGACAATTACCATATTATGTACTTATTTAAACAAAACAATCTACATAGCTAATAAGTTAATTGGTATCAATATTACTATTAGAAAATTGGATATGATGAGGAAATCTTGGTCCGTGTTATTGATATTGTATGATAATATCCAGTTAATACAATTTTTCTGATCCAATATTTAATATTAATTGGGTTTTTTTCAAATTATGGGTATAATAAAATCTATTTAAATTTAAGACTTAATTATGATGAAAAAAATGCTTGGTCCGTGTTCTTGATATTATATGATAATATCCAGGTTTTATTAAACTTCTGATTAACTAAATCAATTTACATTTAAGCCTCAATTATTATGATGAGAAAAATGCTTGGTCCGTGTTCTTGATATTATATGATAATATCCAGGTTTTATTAAACTTCTGATTAACTAAATCAATTTACATTTAAGCCTCAATTATTATGATGAGAAAAATGCTTGGTCCGTGTTCTTGATATTATATGATAATATCCAGGTTTTATTAAACTTCTGATTAACTAAATCAATTTACATTTAAGCCTCAATTATTATGATGAGAAAAATGCTTGGTCCGTGTTCTTGATATTATATGATAATATCCAGGTTTTATTAAACTTCTGATTACCTTACTCAATTTAAATTTAAGCCTTAATTATTATGATGAGAAAAATGCTTGGTCCGTGTTCTTGATATTATATGATAATATCCAGGTTTAATTAAACTTCTGATTAGCTTAATCAATTTAAATTAGCTCTTTGATCTAGTTGAAACTAATTCTTATAATATTTATTATTTTTACATGGCTTGTAAAGCATGATTGTTGATACAATTATTGGATGTTATAAATATTTATATTCAGTACGTGTAATTGAAGCCTTGATGATAAAAAGGAAATATTTCTGACATTTAAATAGATTTTTTTATTAAAATTATATAAGTATTTTATTATTTCTTGATCAATGATCCTTACACGTCTTATGTAGTACAGTATTAAAACTGACAGTAGTCTCTAAAACGATTACAAACTTTAAGTTGGAAATGTAGCAATATTTCGACCATGTTTAGTCTTGTTATATTGGATATATAACATTTAATATTTTGCTTGCGTTAAGATAATAATCTCACCCTGCATATTTATTCAGGCTTTTTATTTAATGCTGGCCATAATATTAAATGGAAATTAATTTATGAAACTAATAGTCAAAGATTTTAAAGTTGGATATGATGTAAATTTTGAAGTTGAAAATCAGTGATTTATAAAATTATGCTTTGTTTTAATTTCTGATCCAATAAATTAAATTTGAATATCGGCTATAAAATATAAATAATTGGGTACATATGTCAAACATAGATCAA
>NC_042494.1:28545398-28556881 GCF_005508785.2 Acyrthosiphon pisum
TACGAGAACCTAATATCATTGATTATAATAGTAATGATAATTGAATGTATCTGACAAACTGTGGTCTGTGATAAGGGTACAATATATTTATTTTTTTCGATTTACCAGACCCGACAAAATTGTATTGTATTGTTTTATAATTTACAAGACGTGTATAATACCCCACGTCCACGCCTCCTGCCGAAGACCAAACAGTCGGCGTATTATTTTCTATTTAGAGCTCAATAAGAAGTAACATCGATGTTGGGAATATTTCTCGAAAACATGTAGGTATATATTTATTAATAGAACAAATCGGTTCTGGAATATCGTTTGTCTGTATTTTATTGTTATCAACTCGATTTCATCCATTGTCCGTCTTGACGGTAATCGCTAGTCACTAAAAGAAAAACATTACCGATGTATAAATGTATTTGTGAATTGTACACAATCAGTGTTGTACATCATTCTCATATTTCGCTAATCTGCCTAGTGCCTACTACAGTTTTACTCTACTAGCCAGTTTACTCACTACACGAGTTTATTGTTGTCGTCGTGTACTCGTGTTTTTGTGTATTGTGTTTATATGCGACTCGATGTCTCTATCTTGTTTGGCGTGTGTCGTGTATACAACGTGCTGAAGTTGAATATCGTTTACACTCTCGCGTTACATTAATACTCATTGAACGCAACGTTGTATTCCGCTACAGTTGTGGAAATTTTTCTGTCTACTGTTGTTTATCGTCCTCGTGATTAATGGTATAGGTATGTACATACATGATACATGGAATATATTGTATTGGAATATTATTCTAACTGTCCTGAAAATTGTTGCTGTTTGCAATTATTTATAATATGACAATTAATATTATATTTATTTAATAGTTTTTATTGTCGTTAAATATTATTGCACATTGGTGAATATATTATTTTAAAGTGTATTCGTATACAAACCGCGAGTACGTATTTATTATTTATTTTATAATTTTAATTTCTATATTATAATGTACCTAATATAAATAAAAAAGATAAATATCCTTACCGAATAGAATTCATTTAATAATCTCACTCAAATTATTTAATTACAATTTTATTTTCATTTTTTTAGTATATTATTATATTATTATATTACTATATTGGCTGTTGTCATTACCTAAAATACTAAAGACTGTCCGCGATTTTAATTCTTTCTAGGTGAAGAGGTGACCGTTAAAAGTGTCGTACAATTAAAAAAATTTACGTTTGAGTGATGGCACTAAATAAGTTTTTTATCTGAATTTTCCGATACTGAAAAAATGTTAATAAAATAAAATCACACCAAAAACTAATATAATATTAAACTTTGATGAGGACTTCTTTTATCTTAAGAATATTCAAATATTTCTAAAAATAGTAGAATTATTAAATACTCTTAAAATAAAATATTTACTGTATAAGTAGGTACATAATTGTACATAATATTTGAAGTATTATTGTAATTTGTAATTATTAAACATCTGTAAAAAATGTTTCAATAAAAGTGTACCTGATAAAAGATCATTAAATCAAATTTATAGTGTTATGATTTACGAAATTAGACATTGTATTGAATAATTATTTCGATTGAATTTAGATAATTTGAATCATATATTATTTATCGTTAGATAATATATAGGTATGTGAAATAACAGGTGGCCTAAGTATTCGGTGTAAAACGTTACTGACGATACTATTGAACTTAATTACTATTCTTGTACACAGCGTTGTTCCCAATACTCCTACTTCCGTGATTTCCGGCTAAATTAAATACATTTTTTTCTTTCTTTCTTTAGTCACCGTAGTGGTGAGGGGCCTCTTGATCTTGAACTAATTATCTATATTTGCGGGTTCGATACGATTATGTTTTAAAAGATGATACAGATAATATTATAGTTGCGGATTTCGGATGCAACTATCTTGTTAAAATTAAACGTTTCAATATCCTTTGTAAAAATGTTGGTTATAAATAAATTATAACTGTAAATACCTACAAGTACATTTTGTAATTTTATTTCATTATCCAAGATCCGTTACCCACACACTGAGATAGTGGTGAAATGAAGCCGTTTACACAATTTACCGCCATCACCTAAACAATAGAATTTTACCGCCATCACCTAAACAATAGAATTTTACCGCCACCACTGCACAACGTTTGTTTGTCCACAAAAATACGCTCTACGGGAACACTGATAACTTGGTAATTTGATTTTACTAAATATAGAGGGTAATATTCTACATACTCCGTTTTCAATTTTTTAATCTCAAACTTAATACCTCGCTTTATACGTTCGTCTTCCAAAATAATACAATTTTAAGGGTTTTTTACAAATTGTATTTCTCATATCATTATTTGAAATAAAATAAAATATCGGAGTTCAATGCGGCTCATAGGAAGTCTTCTTCTTTCAGATAAAAAAATAATTATCAAAATCTGACAATTCTACAAGGCCTGAGAATTAATCCAGTGAATGCATTTTTTTCCCATAACCGTAGTGATAACCCCTCTAAATAGGTATCGGGCAGTAGATTAGTGGAAAAGTATTATAATTAAGGTGGCAATTAAATATTAAATATAATTTAAACATTTTATAAAATTACGGAAAATTGAAAAACCGGCACCGGCACAGTATTTAATACGGTATCAAAATCCCTACAAGTATAATATTATTATATAGTGTTGTATTTTCAGTAGGTGTATAATATACTAATATTTAATTATTTTAAATATTGAACCGAGTATTAAATTTATATTTTATAGTTTTTGTTACTGATATTTTATTAAGCGTACGATTCAGATATAAATTCAATACTTAATATATTTTGCCATTTTGTGTACGACTGTATAGACTGCAATATACATTGCAGACGTAAACATGAAATATTATCAACAAACGTTTTAATGTCGAGTTCTAAATTGCAAGTCGAAGATAAAGTCATATATTTTAATTTGAATACCGCCCGCCCTTATCCCATTATCTTTTTCAGATCGGTGTTCAAAGCCCCCGCCACTAACCTTCTCTAATCCAGTTTACGCGCCCCTTTACGAGCGCGTTCGTGACTTCCTCTTCCTTCTCGCTCAGAATGTACTTTTGTTGACGAAGGATATCCTTTATTGGATTTTAACTCCAATCAATGCTGTAAGGTTCCTTCCATAGTTCATTAGTTCCATATTTAGGTAATTATCGTCTTCATTGGGATCTACGTTTGGGTGAAATCATTTGAATTTAGGCTCGGATTGTTATCATCAGGTTGCGTGGAGGTATATCACAGGTAGTTTCGGAAAAAGTACCTCGGCCACCGTTTCAAAAACTACCACGTCATGTATTTGATTATTATTGGCTCTTTTGGCGCTGACATTTTTGTTTTTATCATCTAATGTTTGATGGAGAGTATGCATTAACCTCGTATATTTCGACCAGGTTTAGGGTCTTGGGTGCTAGTTAGGTTTACAGATGGAACACTGAATTCAGTGTTCAGAACGTTCACGTTTTTTGAAAAAATGAATGCGTTAATTCTGTCGTAATTTAAAATGTTTTGAATTGTGTGTTTACAATCGTGGAAATTACAATATTATTATTATTGTTTTATATCGAGCCTAGCCCAGTCTTTTTTTCCGGGGGTTCAAATTAAAAATTATGTCTCGCAAGAATTTTGAAAGCCATTAGGTACGTGTGTATGTGTAGGTAAACTGAGCTATGTAGAAAACAATATATAAATTAACTAGGTAAACAAATAATTGGTAATATACTATTTTTTGAGGTATAATTCAAATTTTCAGTTATTCCAACAGCTGATTCTTTTTTGATAGAAAAACAAAGTTTTTGTCGTTCTTGTAGTTTTGAATTATTGACATCTTTCATTAAAGCTTATTTATCTTTAGCTTTACGCGTTTAATATTTGGTTCTTATATTTGTAGACCTCATTTTAACTCGTTGACTGCCATGTGGTCACCGGCGGTCATTTGTAAATTTCAAATTGTATGTTTTTGTGACCACCGGCAGCCACAGTTGATCATTACTACCACGCCACATGACCGCCGGCAGTCATAAATGAATATGGTTTTATATTATTAACTTTTCCATGGCGCTACAATAATGCACCAAAAAAAGCGCTGTGACGTAGCGGGAATCATCACACATTTTTTGATGTAATAAATGTATTTTTAAAATTTTTTTATATTTTTTAAACATTTTTTAAATACATAGTATAACATAAAAATTTGGAATGATACTGAAATATATACTTGGCGTACTGATGATACATATTGTGTACTTAACACCGGCCACTGGCGGTTAACGTGTTAAGTAAAGCTTCAAAAACTAGAGTGAGTAGAATATCTATCGCAATTGTAGCCATTCTACTAAATTCACAGAGTCACTCTCTTGTCATTTGGTTTACCTAGTCCGATTGTAACCTTTCTTATCTTGTAAACTCATTGTGATATTTTGTAATCATTATAAATGTAATGATATCTTTTATTTTTTATCAATCAACCAAAAAATAAAATTATTTATATCCAGAATATACCCGCAACAAAAAAATATCTACCTAAAACTTTCATTGTAGTGTGGTCTTTATTCAATAATTAGGGCCTTGAGTGTAAGGGTGCCTGGGTAACCGCTGTGCCTCGCATATGATCATAAACCTTATATTACGTTTATGCTTATGATAGACCTTATTATAAGCCTAAACTATCAACGTAACCTTTCAATTTTATACTGATTCAGTTCTGAATTATTCTTTTTAGTGAATCGTTCAATTGAACTAGTTTGTTTGTTAACGACACGATTCTAGTTCAGCCCCAGTACATAGTGTTATTGGAAGTACAGAGAATGGTGGTTTAATTTTTATAGATTGACAATATATAATACTTTTATTAAATTTGTCAATTTTATTTTATTATAAATTTACTTCCAGTATTAGTAGAATTGTATATTATGACCTTTAAATATTTAAATCGACTGATGTTTTGACATGAACCTTATAATAAGATGTATGACAAACTATTCAACACCAGTTAGCTCACACCTCTTATACATGAACAAAATTAAATATAATAATTAACAAATAACTTCCTTTAATAATAACTATAATAAGTAAAATTGATGAATTCTGATTGTATTGTATGGTGTTTTGAACTAATCAGTAGGTACATAAATTAAAATTCATTTTTTGAATTTAAATTAGCTCACATTCAGTCAGTTTTGGATTTAAAATATAAGATAATAAAATTACTAAAATGTATAGAATAAAATAAATTAAAATATGATAATAATTAAAAAAAAAATAATAAAGTTGTGGTTTGCATGACGTGTAGAATACACGAGTAAAACAAATTGTAAGCCAGAAAAATTGATGGTCCAGTAAATTACTGTCCTGAAATACAAATTCAAAAATATGAACAAGGTATACAGTTATTCCCTTTTCTGTGTGATAAAATTCTTATTGCATAAGTTATATACCTTAAAAACTATGTGTTAAAATTTCTATTTCTATACTTATATTAAACATTTTAAGTTCTGCTTATCTGATTATCAATTAACTGGTATAAATTATGATTCTCATTTGAAAGAAAGAAGTTGAGGTTCACTCAGGGCACTCCCTGGCACTCCTTAAATATGTTATAAAAAATCTTAATATACTTAAAAATTTTAATTATCCTGAATAAATTGTTTATTAAAATATAAAAATATGATGGCAAGCTGCCCAAACATGCTTGGTGAATTGCCTTATATATTATCATTTATCGTTATTTGTTTAATATTATATGAGGTATAAAATTTTTATTTTTCTTTTTAGGTTTCAAGTCTACGTATTATATTTGTGCAGATATTATAATGTTAAACTCGCAAATTTATCAATATTTATAATAGCATTTAATTTATAATGGCTGATAGAAAGAGAGAACGATCAATATCAGAATCTGAATATGAGTACAATGTAAGTAATTTTTTTTTTTAATATGTTAGGTAAATTATTTTTATGTGTTACAAAAATATTGGTTTTAGTTAAAATGTATGATATTCTAATAATTAATGAAACAGTTTGAAAAATAAATAATTTTCATCTAAAAAAATTCAGTAGGGTATTTTAAAAATTTAAGTTTTTAATAATATGGTGTTTCTTAAAGAGCACAATGACAATAATTTTAACATATGCTCTGAATTACACATATTATACAGATTTCATACCTAACTAATTTACTAGATATTTAACATTTCTCTAATATTTAATTGAGTCATAATATATTGTATTATATTTTTATAATCAATAACTTAAATAACTTTATAAAAAAAAAGCTTACTTTCTTTTAATTGATTTTATGTAAGAACTTAAAAGTATTTATTTATTTTTGTTAATGATAATCATTATTTGTTTATTTTATCTTTGAAAATAAAGGATCAAACTGCTTGTGAAACATCTACAAATAAAAGATCTCTTTACAAGTCAAATGCTCTATGCAAAAGGTTAGTCTTATATTGTTTCCTAACTATTGATTTTAAAATATCTGTATTGTAATTTTAATATTATTTAATTTGTAGAACCTCTGAACAATCCTTAAGTGATGTGATTCAAAAACTCACTCAGCAGATTGAACACATTGAAAAAAATTTTGCAAAATGTCAGAATGTCACAAAAAATACTAAAGTGTAATTTCATTTATATTTTTATTTTAAATTAAATATGACCATAAACATTATTTGAAAGAGATTTAAATCTTTACTTTTAACACAATATCTTTTATTGTTATGTGAATATATTTAACTTTATGAATGAACCAGAAATTAATTTTTGGTTTAAAATACATAACAGTAATAAATATTTGTAATTTTAATAAATTAAATTATAAAATTATTTTTTTTACCATAATTCTAGGAATGATATTAGCTGTGATGATGAACTTATATATCAGCCACCCAACAAAATAATTAAATATGATAATGATATAATAAGTGCAAACTTTTGTAACTCGGATGAAAATAGTATTGGGTAATTATATTAATAATTTATAATTGATTACATGTAAACATTTTATTTTGCTTTAGTCATAAACAGGGCACCAATTTTATAGTATTATTATAAAATATATCGACATGCGCATCGAATAAGGCAGTAACTCAATTTTCCAACATTTTTTTTTTTTCTATAGGGTATCATATTTTTTCTGGAAGTCCAACGAAGACAGCAGTAACTGCATTTTATTGCATACGTTCTACACAATAAAATAGAGTTACTGCTGTCTTCGTTGGACTACCAGAAAAAAAAAAAATATTGGAAAATTGAGTTACTGCCTATTATTCGTTGCACATGTCAATATTTACTTATAGCAAAAAAGCTAAACCATAATTGTTTTATGTAACAATGATTCCAAATAAAAAATCTTATAGTGTTAAGTTTTGTTTATTCTAAGATTTTTAGTACGGTTTCTGCTAAGTTGTGTATAAAATTAGATTTATTTTATGTTTTTCTTAAATTGTAGTTTGAAAACTAAGTTAATATAGAAAAAAATAAACAGATAACAAATTAACCTGTTTCTGTGTTAACTGATTTGTTTTTAAGGTTAATTCGAGTTAATAAATTATTTAATTTTTTTTATATGATAATGTAAAACTATAATGTAATATACCTAAAAAAGTAATAATATTAATAATTAAAAAAAAAAATGTTGAAAGGTAACTTACATTGTAAAAGTTACAATTAAGATTATTATCATTGTTGAATTAATTCTTAAAGGTCCACCAACAAAATTGACCCAACAAATCATGTCAATAAAAAAATTAAATTGGACAAAAATTTAATTTTTCAAAAAGATGTTGATGATTTAGAAAGGTAATTTTTTATTTTATTACTAATTATTATGAGAGTTGGTTCTTAATGTAAATTACAAATTTTTGTAGAGATTCTAAAAGTCTTACTAATGAAGAAGTGGAAACGTTATTAGAGTTATCACACAAAATTGATGATAAAATCATTTATGAAGACAACACTTGCATCAAAACTCACAATGTCCAAACAATTGAGAAGTAACATAACTATTTTATTTTATTTTTATGTATAAGTTATTCAAAATATATAATCGGTAACAACATAATAACTTCTCAGACCCTTTGAATGATGACATTATATTGAACAAAGTTTAAAATTATAATTTCACAAACATATGTAATATAATATTAGCATAACAAACTTATTGAAATAATAATAATATTAATAACAACATGATATAATATATTATAGTGTTTAAATTGAAAAAAAAATCAGAACTCAATAATATAAAACAATTTTGCAAAAATACATGCGCAATACAATTTAAAACAGATGGATAAAGCTATGTTTAACGGATGGTGTCATGTGGGTTACTGTAATGTATATATTAAATTTGAATTCAATGATATACAATCATTGTATACAAAAAAAATTCTGAGCAAAGACAGTCTATCAACCTATATTACAAAGCATCTTTTATGATATTATTAATAGTTATTATTATTCAAAGTAATTTATTTTACTATTAGTAATACAGTAAGTTGAATTCATTTTTGCCGAAAACATGGCATTTCAAAATGTCATTATGTGTATAAAACATATAAATAAACAAGTTTCAAGTACCTACAATTACAAATAATATTTTAAAATTGTAATAACAATTAACAACAACATAACTAAAAACCTTATTCTTAGTTTAAATATCTATTTTTGATTGAATTTGAACTTGTCTATAGAAAAAAATCTGAATTTATATATTTTTTTGTTTACAGTATGGACTAGTTAAGAGAATCCATTTCTTGAAATTTTAATATCCTTAGTTATTAAAATTGAACATTTTTAGAATTTATAACTGTAATATATTTTGCAAATTTCTGCGATTTCGATGAATTTTTAAAAAAATTGAATTTTACATGCTTATAAAAAGAATGCTCCACTTTACTTTTGCATTACACTATTAACAACTTATTAACGTTGTATTACATTTTGTAGCTTTTTGAGAAAACAAATTAAACAAAAACATTTTTTATCAAAATGTTTAAAATTTAAACTAGAAAAAAGTCAAAAATCATAAATCATAAATAACTCAAAAAGATACAAAACATTTTAAAAATTATTTGTATACAAAATTATATAATAAACATTTGGTTAATATTTCAAATGTCTACGATTATTCCTTTTTTGATAAAAATAATGTAGTATATAATATATACTATTATATAATATTATTGTAATCAAAACCAATTTTGTCAAAAACTGATTTCACGTAAATGTCCCGATTTTCCTTAATTGTTATTTTATTTTTCGTATGTTTTTGAAAAGTATTGGGAATTTTCAATTTTATAATACCCATGAATAATATTTTTAATTACAACAAAATAACTAAAATCTCCGTTTAAATATCTAATCTCGCCAAAATTTAAACTTAAATATCAATAGGTAACAAAAATAGATTTTAGATTTTTTATCGGTATGAACTATTTATAAGCATTGTTGCTTTAAATATTCAATCTTAAGAATAATAATAAAAAAAATGTAGGTAAGTGGATGTCACTTTACTGTACAGTAGGTTACAAGCGGGGCACTGTAAAGGATGGTGTTGAATTCAATGATATAATATCATTGTATAAGAAAAACAATTCTGAGCGAAAACGGTCAGTCAGCCTATGATATTACCAAGTATATTTGATAATATTATTGTGAATAAAGTAATTTATATATAACCTATTAACATGGAATATTGTTTTAAATTTTCAATCCTTAGCTTTAAAAGTTGAACATTTTATTAATTTTTAACTACAAAATAGTTATTACATTTTAAATTTGTTAAATTTTGTCAAAATTCTAACTTTCAATGCTTAAAAAAAAAATTGTGCCTATTGAGCCTGGCATTAAATTTTCACGCTTTTTTAACCTACAATAAAATATTATTGATATTTATAGAAAAAAAACTAAAAAAGTTGAAAACTGACAATGTCCGTAAATAGCTCATGACTTGTCTGCATCATTTCTCATGATTTTGTTATTTTGTTGTTTACAATTAATTTCCTATACACCATTACATTTTGAAAATATTTTGACTGAACTGCTTGCGGATAATTTCAAATTTCAATTTTTTTTTATTTTTTTTTTCTACAAATATCAATTAAATTGCATTTGTTGTGCCAAAAAGCATGGAAATTTAATACAAGGCTCCTCATATATTGCTACAATAGCAGTTGAAAAATGTTAAAAATACACAGGCACATTTTTATCAAACTTAAAATGTAATAACTATTTTGTAGTTAAAAATTAATAAAATGTTCAACATCTATCGTTAATGATTGAAAATTTAAAACAAGGTTCCACGTAAATAGGTTATATATAAATTACTTTATTCATCTTAATATCACCAAATATACTTGGTAATATCATAGGTTGACTGACTGTTTTTGCTCAGAGTCATTTTTCTTATACAATGATATTATAGCATTGAATTTAAACAGCAGAGCAACATCCATCTTTTTAAAATGATATCAATAAAAAAAGTATTGGGTAAAAAGAAGTTAACATGTTTAAATTGTGGGCAAGTGCCATATCAATAACAGATATTTATTATACAGATCTCCTAAAATTATAATATTTAAATATTGGAATAATCTTAGGTTTTATGTCTTCTGAAACAAATGGTATAGTCCTGATTTTGAATAATGAGTAGCTTTCTAAATTAAATGCTATTGTATGATATTCCCATGATTACTATTAGTAATTAATATTGATAATTATAAATATAATTTATGTTAAAATAGTTATATACTAATCATTCCTTCCATTATTTTTAGTAGTGATTCAGTAAAATTTCTAGACCAAGCAGACAATTTTAATACAACAATGGAACATGTATTTAACGAATCAATGTTGAATAATAATAATATTAGTTTTTCTACTGAAGATCAAAGGTAGGAACAGATTTTGTGAAATCGTAAACTGAGTATTATGTAAAAATTTAATATTGAATATTTGATCAACAGCATTGCACAAAGTAATGATTTTTTTGAAAACAGCATAAACAAAAGTGCTGAGTTTATGAATATTGGTGATATCATACTTATGTCTGAAACTTGTGAAAATAACAATGAAAGGTAACATTACAATTGAATATTAATATTTTCATAAGTATTTGTATTTAATTCTTGTTATAGTATTGATCAAGATGGTTTGTTGGACTTGACCAAATGTGAAAATGATGAAAATATTTTGGATCTTGACAAATGTAGAAATGTAACTAACGAGAGCATAAACTGTACAACGTAAGAACAAATTATTTTTAATTGTTGCAATAATACTTAATGTTCAAATAATTGATACTTTTGCAATGTCTATAAAATAAAAAATATTGCAGTAGTTTAAAAATACTAACAATCGAAGAAGAGGAAATGCTTACAAAAAAACTGGTTAACAATGAGGATGACGAGTTAGGCATAGGAACAGATTGTACAGACAAAACGACTGGGTCC
>NC_042494.1:28558547-28588857 GCF_005508785.2 Acyrthosiphon pisum
TCACAAATAGTTACTGAAAATAATGCTCATAAAATGTAGTAATAACTAAACTTTAAATTAAACTGTTTAAATCAAAAAAAAAGTAAAATATATACATTTAAAATTGAATACTTATTTTAAATAGCACGTCACAAAGTAATGAATCTTCTGAAATTAGCAAGGAACGAAGTGCTGAAGTTGTGAATGTTGGTGATATCATACTTATGCCTGAAACTTGTGAAAATAACAATGAAAGGTAACATTACAATTGAATATTAATATTTTCATAAGTATTTGTATTTAATTCTTGTTATAGTATTGATCAAGATGATTTGTTGGACTCGACCAAATGTGAAAATGATGAAAATATTTTGGATCATGACAAATGTAGAAATGTAACTAACGAGAGCATAAACTGTACAAGGTAAGAATAAATTATTTTTAATTGTTGCAATAACACTTAATGTTCAAATAATCGCTATTTTCGCAATGTCTATAAAATAAAAAAAAATAAACATTTTTTAGGCCTTTTGAGAACGTAAATTCTGAGATACAAACAGATAGTGACCAAAAAACTCAATATTCAGGAGACAGCATACATGAAACGTAACAATACTTTACTACTATAAATTATTAGGTTTAAATACTAAGTATTTTAACCTGGTTTTTAGGGATATTGGAAGAATGATTGTGCAAGAAAGAAAATCATGCCAGTCAACTATGCACGAAGATGATCAAGAGACTGTATGTGAAACTCTGAACAATCAAGAAGAAAATATTTTTGAACCATCAAACGCAGAAGATGATTCTTATGATGTCAATATTCTAGAAGCTGTCCATCCAAAAATGTATGATATAATATAATATTTTATTTTATTCGATGGTAGTTAATTTCAAAGTTGCGTATTATATATCCTTAGTATTGATTGTGAGAATAATTTTAATCAAAAAGATTTGTTGGATATCAATGAATATGTTAATGAAGAAATAATGTCAGAAAATGAAAATGTAACATGTAAATCGAAACTGGAACAGAATAATAAAGGGTAAGAACAATTAATAATATTCATGTTTTGCACTATGCATTTAAAATATCCAAACTATTGCAGTAGTTTAAAAATACTAACAATCGAAGATGAGGAAATGCTTACAAAACTGGTTAACAATGAGGATGAAGAGTTAGGCATAGGAACAGATTGTACAGACAAAACGACTGGGTCCCAAACTTGTGAAGATTATATTAATGAAAAGTATAATTTTAATTTCCAATGTTTTGTTAGGTAGTTTTTTTTACTAAAATATTTTGTGTCTTTTGCTAGTATTCCTAAAAAAAGGAAAAATCAAGATGATTTGTTGGTGGTAACTACGCAAGTATCTCATGAAAATGTTGGTATGGTTAATGAAGAAAAAAGGTAAGAATAATTAATTTCTAACTTTAAATAAGCAATTACATGAGTTAGTAATTTTAGCAGGTTAGACCAAACAGACAAACCGACTAAATCTATGAATCATGGAGTTGATTTAACAATATTCAATAATAAAGAAATTGACAATTTGACTGAAAGGTGATTATTTTAACATCCAAATTTCTCCTCACCCCGACGTTAACAACATCGATCACACATCCTTTATTGAAAAATCTCTAACCAATTGCCTTCGTATGTCGCTACCCACAAAGCATACCCCCCCCCCCCAGCGAAATTCAATTTATTATCAGTAAATTATCAAACAAAAAATCTCCAGGTCATGACCTCATAACAAATCGAATTATTAAACATTTGCTCAAGAAAGCCATTCTTCTCTTAACCTTTATCTTCAACTCAATTCTTTGTCTCTCCCATATTCCTCATTCATGGAAACACTCCATAATTATTCTAATTCCAAAACCAGATAAACCTCCTGACCCGCCTTCTTCATATCGTCCTATCAGCCTCTTACCTTCATTCTCAAAAATTCTAGAAAAGATTATACTAAAGCAATTAAATCCTATATTAGCAAGCCATAATATAATCCCCCACACTCAATTCGGTTTCAAAAATAAACATTCGTCACTCCATCAAGTCCATAGAATAATCGACATAATTGCACAAACTCTCGAAAACAAACAGTACTCCACTGGCGTCTTTCTCGACGTAGCTCAGGTATTCGACCGCGGTTGGCACGAAGGCCTACTATATAAAATACGATTTCTACCAGCCCCCCTGTTTTTAACCATAAAATGCATAAACGATCGTTCGTTGCGAGGACGAACTCTCACAAATCCACTACTTAAAAGCAGGCGTCCCCCAAAGAAGTATCCTAGCACCTTCTCTTTACAATATATTTACCTCTGACATTCCTCACTTTGAGAACACCACTCTTGCTACCTTCGCAGATGACACAGGCATAATATCAACTAATGTTGACCTAACTATAGCATCCGAAAATCTACAATCCCATCTCAATGAACTATAAAACTGGTTCAACTTGTGGAGAATCAAAATAAATCTAAATAAATCTACCCACATAACCTTTACTCTACGTCCTGACCATAGTCCCCCTTGACCCTCAATAACGTCACGATTCCCAAAGCACAAGCCACCCATACCTCGGAGTCCATCTCGACAGCAAACTCACTTGGGCAGTTCACATAAAAACAAAAAGGAAATCACTTAACTTTAAACTCCACAAAATGAAACACCTTCTCAAATCAAATCTCCCTCTCAACACAAGACTCCCAATCTATAAACAAATTCT
The DNA here is from genome assembly GCF_005508785.2 of Acyrthosiphon pisum. Classification (NCBI taxonomy): domain Eukaryota; kingdom Metazoa; phylum Arthropoda; class Insecta; order Hemiptera; family Aphididae; genus Acyrthosiphon; species Acyrthosiphon pisum. Next base: position 28,561,263 of record NC_042494.1, read on the forward strand.
CCGCCCTTCAATGACTTACGGAATACAGCTATGGGGCACCTCCAAAAATTCCAACATTCAAAAATACCAATCCTTCCAATCAATTTGTCCTCGTCTCCTCACAAACGCACCCTGGTACGTCAGCAACCTCACACTCCACTCTGACCTTAAAATCCCTTATATAAGCACCCTAGCCTCCCTCTACTATAAATTATTTGACAATAACACAGTTAAGCACCCTAATCCACTCATTTCCAATCTCTCATCCGTCACTCTCCCCGATAACCCTCCACGTCGTCTAAAGCGAAATTGGCCCAGGGACCTCCTCAACCAATAAATAATTTTAAGAAAAAAAAAGTCTAAAATTGAAGTAGAGTTGTTTGGACACTCCCTTCTATCAAGCCGTCCAGTTTTGTATATAAATCATCATTATTACTTATTGTATAGTTAATACAGATTGTATATATTTTCTTTAATAAAAAAAAAAAAAAAATATCACATACATTTGTGAAAAAAAAAAAAAAATAAAAAAACATCCAAATTATATATTCTATGAAAACTGATTAATCTGAAATAAAGTTTACATTCAAGAATTAAATGGTTGATGGAAGATCTTTTTTTTTTTTTAAGATTAAGATCTCTTCTTCTTAAATAAAAAAAACTTCTTTGAGTTGTTTTATAGTTATACATATTGATTTTGTAGACATTTTACTAATGATGAAGTATTTGTAATGCCAGTGGAAGTAATTGATGGTGTAAATTATAATAGTTTATCACCTAATTATTGTTGTAGTATGGACGATACGGCAGTAAACAATTTTGAATTTTTAATTAATGAAAGGTTATTTTTATAATCTTAACATTTCAATTTGAATTTATTTTAAATTTTTGTTTTTCAGAAATTCTCAAAGTTCAGTTAATGGTGATCAATTTATATCCAATACATTTTATTTTGGAACTGAAAAGTAATTTTATAAATTTTAAAAATTATTTATTATTATTCATTTTGTTATTGAAATTCATAATTTGTTGTTCACTAAAAATTAGGCTTCTTCAACGATATCGATATCGCAATCTTTTTTTTGGTAATTTAGGTATCAATAATCGTAATATATCATTCGATATATCATTAATCATAATATATCAATAGTCGATGTACAGCAAGCTGAACTGATTTTAATGCCAAAGCTCTTGAATAATATATTTTAAAACAATTAAATGTCAACTAATACCTACTAGTTACTACCTAGTACCTGATACCTATTCAATTGAGTATTGACAATTAAGATAGTCATAGAGATATCGGAATATCGATATATCGATACCTACATTTTTTTTTTGATATCGCGATTCAATATTGTACAATTCTAAATGATATCAATATTCAAAAATATATCGTTGAAGAAGCCTACTAAAATAAAGTATAGTTGTATGTATTTATTTTTTAATATTTGTAAGTATTAAGACCATTCTCAAACTATTGGTTGCAATTATTATTTTAGTGTGTCGAGTTAAGTTTTGTAATATTTATATATTATTTTAAGATATAAATTATATATGAATATTAGAGTTTAGAACATGTCTAGTTACATTCTGATCCCAGATGGTAAATTTGGTGGTTCTTATATATATATACTGACCTTCCCCAGATCTAGCTGAATATCTATATTGAATTTCAATTGAATAGGACGGGTAGTTTTCAAGATTATGGGTGTGGAAAAAAGTGATATTAATTTTATATAATATTCAATATATTATATAAAATAGATAGGTATATTATATTATATAAAAGAAAAGATATTTAATGTATAAATACTGTTTCAAATATATTAGATGCATTATTTTTAGTGTTTGGAACATTTACTAAAAAGTTGAATTCATTCACACTCTTCAAAAAAATAATGCGTTAATTTGGTTGTTCATTAAAATTTTTTTTTGATTTTTATGAACTGTTTAAATACTAATACAAAATTGTGAAAATCATAATATTATAATATTGTTGTTATATGTCAAGCCTTGCCCACTAGAATTGCACGTATTTTATTTTTATAATTCATAATGATCAAATATAATAGGAATATTCTAATAGAAAAATGTTATTATATATATATATTATTTAGTTAAATATGTGTAATTATATAATATATAATATAATATTATATAATAATTATATATGTATAATATATATAATTATAAAATGTTATTATATATTTATGCATATTTAAAAACCATTCAAAATTCATTAATAATATAAATATTGTTCACTAGATGTGAACGTGTGTTCATGGTTGGCGTTTTTTCCAAGCACTGATCATTTTCCATTTAACCATATTGTACATTGATGTATAGAATTAGTTTTATTTTTCATCATTATCCACTACGGTTACAAGTGTACCACTGATATGTTACCACACCGCTGTCAGACTAAAAGTTATGGCAAACATAACAATCATCAATGAAACAAACAAAAATGGTCATAAGTATATAGTGAGATGCCAAACTTTAATCATTTTTGATAATGGGTTGTACCATAAAAAGTTTAAGAACATCTGTACTAAGGCAATGGCATATGGAAAAATGTAGTTTTTTGAAGTGTAAGGAGTTTCAAATGTTAAACCATTAAACATAAACATTTAAAAAAAATATTATACTATCATAAATAAAAAAATGTGGAAAAAGTTAATCCATTAAATTCTTCATATGTAGTTGTGTATCAGTGTAGATATTTTATGCTATTGGATAATTTTAGATACCTATATAAAAATGTTTTTTTTATAGTTCCTTAGTAAGTTGAGTTTATCCTTTATCATAATTTAAAACTTATAAAAAATGAAATATATTTCCAAAATTGTTAATTTTATTTTTTATTCTATATTATTTAGCTGTCGTGATGTTTCTGTCCATACTATTCACTCTTTGGATGCTTATGAGATGAATAATAGTGTAAGAAATAATACCACAGTCCACTCAATAGAAAACAATGACAGTTTGTAAGTCAAATATTAAGTTTATTGTTACATTAACTGTAACATTTGTTTATATTAATTATTATTATCTTTTTACATATACATGTTTTTTGTTGAGTACATGTTAATTTTTATTTACATTTCTTAGGTTGCGCACCAGCAACCGATTCTTAATATAATAATTATGTTATCATAGCAACATCTAAAAAAATGGTTTCATTGACAAATTCCTGCTAAAACAAATCTTATACTCTGTTCTAAAATATAATATGCTGGGCGGCTGTATGTATCTCTCACATAATTTTTAGGTAGTGACAGATGGAAGGGAAAAATAGGGCACATAACTGAAATATTCTATTTCGGAACAGATGTATTAGATAATTTATCGTTTTTCCGTGCTGAGAATATAATATGTATTATATATGTTTGTTCTATTTAGTTGGTTGATAAGTATTGATATTGAAATTAACTTGTATTAAAATTATACTTTTAATATCTTCCAGAGTTTCTTTGAACAATGAAATTGAAAACTCTATAGTAGAGTTATATTGTAATAGTGATGATAAAACACTCTCGGGGATCAAGAATAAAGGTTATAGTAATGAAGAAGAATATGCTGGAGGAATTATGAAACATACCATCGAAGATATCCTGGTTTCATTAGAATCTTCAAATAGTTATCGTCATGGCCTTATAAAGTAATTAAATTGAATAATATTAGCATGGAATATAATATACAAATATATAAAATTATATGTATAATAAAAATTGTTGAATCTGTTTGTTATAATGTGCACTGTAATGCTATTCAATACCTAACTAATAATTCAGTGTGCTTTGTGGCACAAATATCCGAGAATATTAACTTGTGGAATATAATTTTTAAACGTTAATTAAATATTTTAATAAATATATTAGTTAACTATATAACTAAATATTATTTTTAATAATAACATATAACAAAAAAAAAAAAAAAACAAATCATTAAATGTTGTTGTTTATTGAAAATTATAATATCTTATATTATTTAGTTCAATTAATTACATAAATGTATTTATATTTGCAGTTTTTCCAAATCTGTTAATGATTTTGAAAACATATTAGAGCCAGTTGATGAGTCTTGTATGAATTCTGAGAGTATAACCAACATTTCCAATACAATTCCATTATACGAGTTACAAAAAACAGTATCTGAAATAAATGAATACAATAATAATACCATGTAATAATACTCTCATTTAATTTAGTAGTAATTAGTAAGCTTATATTTTATATGGTATGGTTTTTTTTAAAGTGATAAAAGTATTTTTGACGATAAATTGATTGAATCAAAAAGAGACTATGAAAAGATTTCTTCTGCTGTTGACAAAACAACTATGTCACAAATAGTTATTGAAAATAATGCTCATAAAATGTAGTAATAACTAAACTTTAAATTAAACTGTTTAAATCAAAAAAAAAGTAAAATATATACATTTAAAATTGAATACTTATTTTAAATAGCACGTCACAAAGCAATGAATCTTCTGAAATTAGCAAGGAACGAAGTGCTGAATTTGTGAATGTTGGTGATATCATACTTATGCCTGAAACTTGTGAAAATAACAATGAAAGGTAACATTACAATTGAATATTAATATTTTCATAAGTATTTGTATTTAATTCTTGTTATAGTATTGATCAAGATGATTTGTTGGACTCGACCAAATGTGAAAATGATGAAAATATTTTGGATCTTGACAAATGTAGAAATGTAACTAACGAGAGCATAAACTGTACAAGGTAAGAATAAATTATTTTTAATTGTTGCAATAACACTTAATGTTCAAATAATCGCTATTTTCGCAATGTCTATAAAATAAAAAAAAATAAACATTTTTTAGGCCTTTTGAGAACGTAAATTCTGAGATACAAACAGATAGTGACCAAAAAACTCAATATTTAGGAGACAGCATACATGAAACGTAACAATACTTTACTACTATAAATTATTAGGTTTAAATACAAAGTATTTTAATCTGGTTTTTAGGGATATTGGAAGAATGATTGTGCAAGAAAGAAAATCATGCCAGTCAACTATGCACGAAGATGATCAAGAGACTGTATGTGAAACTCTGAACAATCAAGAAGGAAATATTTTTGAACCATCAAACGCAGAAGATGATTCTTATGATGTCAATATTCTAGAAGCTGTCCATCCAAAAATGTATGATATAATATAATATTTTATTTTATTTGATGGTAGTTAATTTCAAAGTTGCGTATTATATATCCTTAGTATTGATTGTGAGAATAATTTTAATCAAAAAGATTTGTTGGATATCAATGAATATGTTAATGAAGAAATAATGTCAGAAAATGAAAATGTAACATGTAAATCGAAACTGGAACAGAATAATAAAGGGTAAGAACAATTAATAATATTCATGTTTTGCACTATGCATTTAAAATATCCAAACTATTGCAGTAGTTTAAAAATACTAACAATCGAAGATGAGGAAATGCTTACAAAACTGGTTAACAATGAGGATGAAGAGTTAGGCATAGGAACAGATTGTACAGACAAAACGACTGGGTCCCAAACTTGTGAAGATTATATTAATGAAAAGTATTAATTTAATTTCCAATGTTTTGTTAGGTAGTTTTTTTTACTAAAATATTTTGTCTTTTGCTAGTATTCCTAAAAATCAAGATGATTTGTTGGTGGTAACTACTCATTTATCTGATGAAAATGTTAGCATGGTTAATGAAGGAAAAAGGTAAGAATAATTAATTTCTAACTTTAAATAAGCAATTATTTGAGTTAGTAGTTTTAGTAGGTTAGACCAAACAGACAAACCGACTAAATCTATGAATCATGGAGTTGATTTAACAATATTCAACAATAAAGAAATTGACAAAAATTTGACTGAAAGGTGAGAACAATTATTTTGACATCCAAATTATATGTATAATATATTTATTTTATTTTTATTGTGTATTGCAGAAGTGTGTCATTCAATTCTAGTGATGTAAGTATAATATTTTTGTTTTTTTTTTTTTTATCAAGCTCAATCATTAATAGATTATGTCTTACAATTTAGGCAAGACAAATTCTTGATAGTTCCAATGATGATTCTGAACACTTTGATGATTCCCTTTTGTTTAAGCCATCAGACAGGGATTTAGTTAGGTATGGGATAGAATGTGAAGCTTATGAGAAGTCAATTTCTCAATCTCTAAATAATTTAGAAAATTATGTCAGTAATAAAGAAGTTATTCCTCAATGCAATACTCCTACAAGTCTTAATAATCTCGTGAGGTAATTTATATTTTTATTCTATTTTATTGTGTTCTTTAATATTTATAATCTAATATAAGTTTATTTTTAATTTTCCAAAAAAAATTTACTTCTTTGCTGTTGTTGGTTAGAATCTTTGGCTCAACTGATTTGGTTAACTCATTCACATGGTTGGTAATTTATCCAGCTGATTTATTAATTTAATTTATTAATTGTAACCATCTTTAAAATATTCTATTTTTAATAAGTATACAGTTGTAAAAGGAATCAACTTTCTTAATGCTTTTTTGGTTAATACAGTATACTCTTATTGATTTTTGATCTAACATCGACCAATGTTCTTGTTACTAAAAATCTGTTCCCACCTTATGTTTGAATGAATATAACTATTAATTTTTGGCTACCGATGATAATTTATTTTTGTATTATATACTTATAAGATATCCTCATTAGCTATTTTAAGGCCCCGTTGAGACCAAACGAATATTGGTTGTTGAAAATGTTTCTGATTTCCCGTCATGAGCGGTAGCATAAAAATTTGTCAACAACATTCAGAAACATATGTTTCTGACAAATGTTTTTTGGTCTAAACAGAGCCTTACGTGATGTATTGGCAAACCTAAAAAAACTTATTGGCGGTCCTAAGTTGAGAATCGCTGTTATAGATCAAACACTAGGCAAATATTTATTTTCTAAGAAACTTTCTCACCTCTAAAAACAACCTGAATTATTGTTATTTTGTATTAATTTCAATGTTCCTTGTTGTTATACTTGTTATCAATCCCTTTCCAAATACTTTTCTCTTCATCTACCTATTTTCTTAACTCTTCATATGTACGAGGCGTCCACATTGCAAATAATGGTTCTTCATTACACTTCTGTATTAGCCATTCAAGCTTTCTTTATTAATTATGTTTTTTCTACTGTTATACATCATATAACCTTATTAGTTATTTTATTTCGTTGTGTATAATTTGTTGTATTGGGTTCGACCCGTAATATAAAGATTAAATAATTAAGCTTTGTAAGACATGTGCTTATATACAATGCATATGTATATTATACTTAAGCCCACAATGAGTTTTTAATTTTAATATAACCTCGAGTCAGTGGCGTAGCCAGGATTTTTTTTCGGGAGGTGCTGATCAACTTTTACACTTTTACACATTAAATACGTACTAGCACAAATAGATAGCTGAAAAGTGTTAATACATATTGTACATTTTTAAATATTTTAAATACAATTTAAGACTTTGAGCTACTATCATAGACCATTAAAATAATTTTTAACATTTCGGGGGGGGCTGCAGCCCCTCAGCCCCTCCCCTGGATACGCCACTGCCTTGAGTAAAAATGTTTTGGAACCCCTGAGTATAAAGTATAATTAAAAAGGATTATTATGTAATACCTTTTCAAATTAAAGAATTTATATTGTATTTGTGGACTTCTAATTAACGAACTGTTTATTTTTCCTGATAGCTCTAGTTATGTCAAAGATTATGAAGACAATGTTGTTGATTTTTACGACTGTGAACTTAGCAGTATTGAGAACTCAGATGTTGAAGATAATCTACTGTTGTCTTTTGTAAAAGATACTTCAATGGATGATTGGTAATGTTTCTATAAATACAATTTTTTTTTATTTAAGCTACCTAATTCTTTATTCTCACTATGTGCGTTATGTGTATTGCCTCGTGCGTCTTGTCTATTGATTTATGACTAAAAAATTGACACGGAGAGTGACGAGTAAAGCACCCACAAAGTGAGATTGTGTATGTTGAGTACATAATCTATACGGTCCACTACAATCTTGTGTTTGCGTTTCCTCATGCCGCCTTGGCAAGAGTGTAAGAACTAGCGAACTAGTATGCATATTTATTTTTTAGAATTTAACATTATGTATGGAATCACTGAAGTTTCTGATTAGCCATGGAATGATAAATAAAAGTACCTAAAAATAGTAGTTTAATTATTAATTGTATAATACATTTTTATTTTTAGTTTCTGAGCGATAAATGTATTGGTTATACAATGATGTGTGAGTATGTAGTAAAAAAATCCTCTCCTAGTGGTTTCTGGTTATAAATTTGACCTTGTTGGTACTTAAAGTGAATGGGGAGTCAAAAATAAAAAATTTCAATACTTTTAACAAAAAAATACAATGTTCCTCATAATATGTTGCTAACTGGAATTTAAAAAAAAATTTGCCTCACATTGAGTAATTAAATTTCAAATATTGTAATTCCAAAAGTATTAACTGTAGAAATTGGAAGCATTCACCATTTCACTATTGCCTAAATTATAATTTTCCATACATAGGTTATGACATTTTCAAGATATTTAGACTAGTTTAAGGAACGGAATAAGTGCACTTAACCACCCCATGCAAATTTTTCAATTTTTTTTTTTGGAACTTATGTAGCTCATCGAGTTAAGAACAATGCTGCAATCAGAATTTGTCGCTCTCGCTTAGTTATGGCCTTCCAAAGTTTTCAATTTTACATTTATACGCATGCGTGCAACACTACTATAATGCCGTGTGGAGGACTATTTTTGTTATTTTTTTGTGCTTACGTATTTTCACCAGTTAAAAACGACAGTGCAATAATAATTTATCCTCCGATTTGCTATGAAACACTTTCCCAAGTGGGTCACAGGATTAAGAAAATTGCATTTTTGTTGCACCGAGTCACCGAGCGGGGTCACTCGCTCGCTGCGCTCACTCGGAAAATTTTATTATTAAAAGTAATTGTGTGTTCTAATATTTGTAAGTCCAAAATTAAATGATTTTGCCATAAGTAACAACGACAACCTAGGCTTAAAAATAAGTAATAGGTACTCATTAATAATTTCATTAATATAATAAGTCTCACGAATAAAATTAAAAAAAATTGTGAAAGACGTGACACGTAGCTTTACGCTCATGCGTAAAAAAACGCAAAATTGCTTACTTCCAAGGGCCATAACTTCAAACTAAGTGAGAGCGACAAATTCTGATTGCACCATCGTTCTTAACTCGATGAGTTACATAAGTTAAAAAAAAAACGAAAAATATGCATGGTGTGGTAAAGTGCACTGTAGCCTAATTTAACAATGATCCGTTCAATGACAAGGTACACTCGACACCTACCATACAGCAGAGCGAGTCCCTCGGTTGTTTTAATTTATATTTTTGTTTATTATTTTTTCTTGGACTTAACAAAATAAACGATAATTTTGTAGTAAAATATTTGAATCTAAATTATTTTAGGTAGTTAACTTACTTATTTTGTAATTAATAATTGTGTTATTTAATTCGATTTCTAGCATTTTAGAAAAAAACCAAAACAAATTGAAAAATGCAACCAATTCTACCAGTAATGAACTAACATGTGACACTAATTTCAAAATTCCGAATTTAGGTTCTCCTTCTGAGAGTTGTAATAATTTGACTAATGTTGTTTCATTAGTTCATTCACCTAGTCATGATCATCAAAACAATGAGGTAATATTATATTTTTATAATAAGTAAAATGTGATAAACAGGGGTTTTCATCCTTTTTAAGCAGAAAGCCACTTATTCAAATAAAAAAAATATGGGTCACATTCGTTGTGATAAAATCAGTTTTAAATGATTAAAAATGTGTTAAAAAAATACATGCTATGCTTTAAATGTGTTCGCGGACCCCAAATAAAGACTAAGTGGGCTTGCGGGTTGAAGACTTCTGGTGTAAAACATGAATGCATTGATTTTTTTTATAGATTATAAGTACAAGTATATCTAAGACTGAAATGCAAATGAATCCTGATGCTGATGATAAATTGGAAAGTGTAAACTCAATTACTTCTTGCAATGTAATATCCAGTTTAAACGACTCTGACAACATTAATAATATTCAATCAAATAATTTGTGTATAGACCAAGGTGAATTAAAGAATTAGTATGAATACAATATCGTGTTTATACAATAATATATTAATAATAAACCAAAAATTAATTATGTGCAGGTAATTTTAATGAGAACCAGAATTTAGAAGACACAATTAAAAGTCAAAGTCAAAACAATAAAAATGAATCAATTTCCGGGTCTAATACACATCAGAATATAAAAAAGTCTCAAAAATCATATGAAGATAATGAATCTGAGACTGAGTCAAGTATGAAAATTACTGGGAACTGCACAATACCCAAATCTAATATTGAGGAGATACATAAAACTAATATAGTTCAATCTAGTAGTTCCGTTATAGATCAAAGTAAGTTTAATAGTGTGCATATTAGCATATTACTTACTGATCTGACTAAAAAGATATAAATTTAAACTTAAATCAATAATTTAAATTGTTAATTTTAGGCGAGATTGACAAAAAAAAATATTTAGATGAAATTATTAAGAATGAACAATTATTTAACAAATTTGATGAGAAATTAGATGTAAATGAATCGGCCATCTCACCTTTTATATCTCAATCTTTAGCAAAACCTAGTATCCTTAAAGGTGCATTGGCAAAAAAAGCAGCGGCTCATATAAATATAAATGATATGGGAGATAAAGGTAATTTTTTTTGTTAATTTCTATAATAAATAATTTAATATACATATAGTTATATAATATGTAATAATTTTGTTATGTCAGCCTTGTCTACTTATTTAACCCAACAAGCTATGACATTAGACGTCTTAGAGGTTCTACATAAGTCTTTAGACACATGCCCATCATCTGATATATTGATGGAAGATCCAAAAGGCTTAGTCGTACCTCTCATGCCACATCAAAAACATGCCATTGCTTGGCTGATTTGGAGAGAATGTCAGGAGCCACATGGTGGAATTTTAGGTACATATAGTATACTCTAAAAGTATTCATAATGATATACTGTTATAATAAACTGGTTATATTATGTTATAGCGGATGACATGGGTTTGGGTAAAACGCTATCCATGATATCATTAATTTTGAAGTCAAAAGAAAAAAAACAAGATAGTTTACTACCAGTAGTATCTATTGATAATGGAAGAAATGATGGTAACATTTTATTTAATTATTAATATCTATTTAAAGTTTAAATGAATTGAGTATACAATTTTAAAGATAATATTCATTCATATTTTATCAACTTAAGCAAACCTAATTCCAAATAGACTATTTCTCAAAAAGTATTTCATATGTTTTTTTAGTTATTAATGGTGGAACGTTAGTCGTTTGTCCAGCGTCCTTGATCAATCAATGGGAAACCGAGGTTAAAACTAAATTGGAACCGGGACTATTAAAAGTTGTCCAGTATTACGGGATGAATAGAGATTTTTCAGCTTTAGAGCTGGCAAAAAATGACTTGGTTATTACATCCTACAATATAGTTATGTGGGATCAAAAAAAAAAACAGAATACAGTTAGTAAACATATTATACAAATTATATTGAGTTTATTTTAATTAAATCATCTTAAAAATAATTTTAGAGCCCTTTATATAGAATAAAATGGGATCGCATTATTTTGGACGAAGGCCATAATATTAGAAATCATAAGACTCAAACTTCAGTTGCTGTATGTAATATTAAAAGTTTAAATCGATGGGCTATCACGGGAACTCCGATCCATAATAAAGAGGCAGACTTTTTCACTTTGTTGAAATTTGTGCGTTGCAAGCCGTTTGATGATTGGGCTGTAAGTACAATAATGTATTTCTTATAGATTTTTAATAAATTATGTGTACAATAATATAAACTTCTTATGTTTAAAAAATGTCAGTATTATATATATTATATATACATATTACATATATATACATAGTAATTTAATTTTGCTACTTTTTGTGTGAGTACATTTTTAGTTATTATGCCACACAGACAACAAAATTAAATACTATTAAATATTTATAAAAATAATTTTGATTGTTCAGCACATGTTTTAGAAATTGAGTTTTTGTAAATTATTTTGCTATTTGTGAATTTGGAAATTGTGGTTGGAAAAAATATAAACAATATTGATATTTTTAATTTTGAAGGTTTGGAAAAGGTGGGTCAGCAATAATGACGATGCAGGGAAACACAGGCTTTCCCTACTCGTAAAAACATTAATGTTAAGACGGACAAAATCAGAGCTTACACAATTTACAACATTTAATTTACCCAAAAAAGAAATTAATACAATTGAAATTGAATTGTCAAAAGAAGAAAGAAGGGCTTACGAAAAATTATTACAGTTTTCGAGGTAATAATCGGTCTTAAACTAGGAGTTATAGTAAAAAAAAAAAAATAGTGATTAAAGTAATTTATTATTCCAGCAATCTTTTTGCTACATACCTGTACGATAGAGTAGCAAAAGAAAAAGTATTTGACCCAAACATCGAAGTACAATGTAAAGTTCAATATTTCCAAGGTATAATACAATTTTTTTTAATTACTAATTCATTGTTTCTTTTCATTTTAGTCCTACAAATGTTTATTTTAAGTGTAATAATTGTATCCTCATATTTTTTTTGTGATAATCTTTACAACTGATCATATGTTAATTAAATATAATTAAATGTTTATAATATTAAATAAAGATAATATTTATTTACAGAACAAAATCAAGATAAAGACGACGTTTTCAAAGATCATCCTGAATTGATTAAATTATTCAGACAATTCAAGGAGATTAATGAAATACAAACATACCATATATTGGTATTACTTTTAAGGCTAAGACAAATATGTTGCCATCCGATATTAATCAAAGGAGTACGTGGTTTAATAAATTAAAATTTGAAGATAAATGTATTAAACATGTATTTTAGATTCTGAGCGGAACGAGGAAGCTATGGTTTTACAATGGTGTTTATTTTTTTATTTTTTTTATTTTTATATCCTGTATACAAAATTTCTACCAGAAGGAGTGCTTCGATTTCAACATATAGTACCTTATCTTTTAGCAAATTGGATCAAGATGGTACTTTAGAGATGTCATTTTCCGATTTTCTGAATATCTATTTAATGCCACGGGAAAAACCACCGAAAAATTACGAAAAAACGTTAAAAAAGGGATTTTAATTTCTAACGCCTTGTTTATCTCCATAGAAACGAATAAATAATTATAATATTAATTCAACTTACATGATAAAATAAATAATAACAATTTAAAACATCTAGACTGACAAACCGTCTCCGCGCAGTATCGTTTTTCTCATATAATGATATTTTATCATTGAATTCAAGTCTAATACAACCCATTATACAATGACCTACTTGTAACCTACTGTACAGCAGAGCGACATCCACTTACCTGTTTTTTCTTATTGTTTTTAGCCTATTACAGAAGAAAGTATTAAAAAAGAGGATAATATAGAAAGTATCCCGGAAGATGACACAGATGTATTTAATAATGATTCATATAATGAAAACACTGACATTGATTCTTTTCCAAACAATATTGATTTGTCAGAACTTATGAGTTGCCTTACTTTAGAAGATGAACCTGTTAAGAAAAAACCTGTGATTGAAAGTAACATTTTCCAAAAATCTTGGATTTCAACCAAGGTAGAATGTCGTCATTACCATTATGACATTATGCATAAAATACAAATATGAATAGCATAAATTGTTGTGCAGCTAATATATTTAACAATCCAATTATGTTCATAGATAAAAACAATTTGTGATTTGGTAAATCAAAAAGTTTTAATTGAAGGAAATAAAGAAAAAGCTATAATAGTGTCTCAGTGGCCGAGTTTTTTATACTTAATTCGAAAACATTTAGAAACCACTGGAAACGCTAAAATGGAAATGTTTTCGGGTGCAATTCCCATCCCAAAAAGGAATAAAATAATAAGAGAATTCAATCAACCTAACAGTGGGCCACAAGTAATAAAATATTCAATTTTTAAGTCTTCAGTGTATTTAAAATAATTTAAATGTGATTATAATTGTTACCGATTTTGAGTTTTTGGAAAGATATTGACAAATAATTACTTAATTTTTACCTAATTATAAATTATTTTATGAAAGTTATATTATGCTACTTTATTGGGCCTTGTGACAACATTTTGTTTTCTTACTTTTTCCAGATTTTGTTGCTGTCGCTGAAAGCTGGCGGTGTCGGCCTTAATTTGATGGCCGCTAACCATATGTTTTTAGTAGATATTCATTGGAACCCCCAATTAGAGGCACAGGCATGTGACCGGGTTTATCGAGTGGGCCAAACTAAACCTGTGTATGTTTACAAATTTATATGTTCTAATACGATCGAAACCCGGATAATGAACATTCAAACACATAAACTACAAATGGCCGATAATTTATTCAAAGGTACCAGTATCACATCTAAAATAACAATAGATGATCTGAAACAGATTTTTCAATTCCACTGAATACATTCAACAATTGTTTTCTTAAAAAATTATGTTAGGTTAAATTTATATTTCTCATCTCCGAAATGTATCATAGATGTATTATAAATGTATTGTATAATTTTTATTCATTTATTTATTTTTATTTTTTAATGTACTTTGGTTTTTATAAGTTATTTATTATACTATAATTTTTAGTATCCCAAAGTACTGTGTTATTTAAATATTTATAAATAATTATAAGCCAATAGGCTAATATTTATGTTTCAATTTTAAGAATCGCCAGAGAATGAATAATAAGTTACATAAAAAATGTTATTGTTTTTTTTTTTGTTAAAATAAAAGTAATAAAATCTTGTCGGATTATTATTAAAATTGTTGTTACACCATCTATATAGTATCTACAAGCTGAAACCGTGCACTTACTTGCCTGTAAAATGTACCAACTCTATATGACTCAAACTTTGTTCAATTCGTTATTTAATATTCGGTGTATGGTGTTGAAAAATTAATCTTAACTTTTCCGTTGCCCGGAATAAAAATTCTGTTTCGCAGCAGTATATTATCTGGTAGGCAATCTACCTGCGGTATGATTTAACTCTAAAGTATCAAAGTTATATCAAGTTTGTCGTATTCTACTTATGGTGGATTAATATAATCAATTAGTACAAAATCCTAACCTAACGTGTTGCGTCACTGTTGTATTTTTGACATCCAGATTTCTTACTTTTCCTGTGGATTTTCGTAAAATTTTGTTTCATGATAATCTTCTCCGTGATATTATACTCTTTCGTTCAGAAACAATCAAGAAGATCTGATAAGTAGTTCCACGGTTGACCCTGTAGGTACAAAGATTTTCATTTCACATTTATATAGTTAGAAGATATATTATAATATAATATATTGACAAAAAATAATAATACAAATCAACAAAGGTGCCCGTAAACAATTGCAAGCAATATACAATACACTATTATTATTTTAATACGCAACTTGTTGTTTTTGGCCATGTCGCCAGGTGTGCACTTAAGAAGCCATAACTCCGGAACCACTTATCGCACAGCGTGCAAACTTAACAGAAACCATCTACATATCAATCTTAATATGCCCTGAAATTTTTATCGAAATCGGTTTGGTGGATCTTGAGTTATAACATTTATTCAAAATGTATACTTATTTATATATATATAGATATATAGATCTATCTATATATTATTATATATATATAAATGGATCCTATTTCCCTTGGTCGTGGCATCGCGTGTGAACGGCTAGACCGATTTTGCTTTTTTTTTTTCATTGTGTTCGTAATTGTCTGGACAAGGTTCATAATATTATTATTAAATAACATTTTAGGAAAAGTAGGAAATCTGGATGTCAAAAATACAATTATTGTGGTGCCACCTGTCCAGAAAAATAAACTAAATAATAAAAAATGTAGTAGTAATAAATTATTAATGGAAATAGGATCCATTTTTATATTTTACTAGCTGATCCCGTGCACTTCGTTGCCCTTAAAAAATGACAGCTCTTTGAAAAATTGTGACTGTTCAAATCCTTTTGGATGTAACTCGCAACAGTAAGTGTAATTCACCCCCCCCCCCCCTGGTATGAAATCCAACTACGTGAGATCGCGGACAATTTGCAACGGTAGGTATATCAAGCGGACATCACAGATGAGCGGCCATAAGTGCAACATATTGGTAGACAATACGCGACAATTCGATCCGATTTGATGCATGCTTGATTAACCAATATACAATTAAAATACCAATACTAATACGTCATTAATAATTATTAATAATAATAATTTAACTAACGGAAATTAACCAATGGCAACCAATAACTATTATTATTATCGCTTTAAAACACACAGCAACCATTTATAAACAGAAATGTCCTCCGTAAATCTCAAAATCCCCGTTTGAGCACCACCCCGGGTTGGACCTAGGGGTATGAAAAATAGTTTACCTCACTCTCACAGACAGTCAGACCCACTGAATATACACACACAATTTCATGAAAATCGGTCAAGCCGGAGGAGGAGGAGTTTGGTGACATACATTTTCCATATTGTGACATGAGTTTTTTTATATATTGGATATAGATGGATGTTTATGTGCGTGTTTATGCATTCCTAAACGGCTGGGTCGATTGCGATTAAATTTAGTACTGAGATAGATTAGACCTCTGGGAAGAAGATAGGCTAATTTTAAAAGGGCAAATTCCAACCCGGGGAGGTGCTCAAACAGGATTATGGAAATTTTTGTTTGTAAATGCCATGGTTACTATTGGTTTTAATAATAATAATAGCGCTAAATTCCTCTTCCATTTTTTTTTCATTTGTTTTACTCTAGTTGATTTTTTTTTTATAAATTCTTCAATTCATTAATGAATTAACTATTATTGTTACCTAATAGATTTTAGGGTTAAAGGAACTGGAGCATATTATTATAGTCTTCAGTATCTGGCCAAATCATTTTGTTTAACCACCAGGTGGCGTCTGGATAAGTGCATGTACTGAACTATGATTTCGAGCATAATAATGGATCTAAGAAGTGTGGATTTGGGAGATTGCGGTGGGGTACGACCTGTTTAGGATTGTGTGCAACCATTTTCTGTCGCAAACTGAGTATACTTGCAATGAGCTAAAATGTAATTTTGGATAATATTGAACACTTCAGTAATGTACTTATTTTGCCTATACAATTCGCCGGGAAACACATTGTGTGAAAAAATTTAAACATAAACAATATGCATACATACCTACACTATTTAATAATATAGTTAATATATTTAATAATAGTGACTATTATATTATCTACTAGCTGTATTACCCGGCGTTTCTCCGGGGATAATAATGACCATGACTATTTTTTTTGTTCTCAGTTTCAAGTTAATTTTTTTAATATTTGTTTTTCAGTATTAACTGCTATCTCTAACCAATAATCTCTGATCGTATATTTTTATTACCTTCCATTTAATTGTATTTATTTTTTTGGAATGTTATTCAAAATCGACTGCAGTCTCCAGCTTGAAGAACAATATTATTTTGTTTGCTTCATAAAATTAATTTATCAATGGTAGCCTGTGGACCTCTATACATTTAATTTTTTGCATCGTTCGAAAATTCCAATAATTTGTATACATTTACTAACACGTTGAAGCAATGGGGATAGATGAATATCTTTGATCATATCGTTTCGTTTATTTTAAAGTATATATAATAGTATTTGATTTGTACGCATTGACTGCAGTCACTAGCGCCTAGTTAAATTATTTCTTTTAAATATTATTTTATTTGCTCCTTAAAATGCTTTTGCCTGCGGGCACCAATGTTCCCCTTTCATTTTATTTATTTGTTTATATATTTTTAGATTTGTTGGTTACGGTTTGAACTTAATTAGGAATCGTATTTTAAATTTTCATTATTTAGCTATAAAAATAGTATCACGAGTGATATCCGATGAGGGTAAGTGCGTGTTAGCTGATCTCACACAGCGCATTAGATGTTTCACATCAAAAAACAAGTTAGGAAAGTTCACTGTGCGAGTGTGTTAGGTAAATTCCCAATTTCTAAACGTATTTTATTATAACGCGATAAATTTAATTTCATACACAATTGATGTACAGTACATAAATACCGACTGAATATATCAACAATCGTAAGTATGTACTGGTAATTAACGAACGGATACAACAGGGATAAGTACCTAAAAGGTGTTCTAAATCTATAATATTGCATTTATGTATTTTTAAATTTTCAATCTTTATTAGCTATACAAATGGAACATCTTATAAAATATATTATTCTACAAAGTTAATTGCAAATATTTGTAATTATGATGAACTTTGTCATTATTTGAACATTTATGTTTATACAAAAAAATTGTACCTATGTGTTTTTTATATTTTATTAGTTGTTTTAATTGGTATTAAAACAACTTTTGAGGAACCTAGTATTAAATTTTCAAACTTTTGACCCATAGGGATATTTATAGAAAAAAATGTCTGTAAATAGCTGAAATAGAGTCAACATATCATATTGTATAGAAAATGATAAAATACACGTGTTATTTGTTTTTGAGTTACAAAAAAATAAGTAAATTGTTCAATGAGGAGATCGGGTGAGTATTCAATGTGGTTAAAATGGTATTAAGGCACCCGGTTCCGATGTCATTTTGTCCTCAAAAATACACTCTGTGGGAATAACGATACCGCCTTATAGAATCAACCAAATTTCATAATTTTTTTTTAATTGCTAGAGGGAAATATTCTACAGCCCGCATCGATCTCTGTTTTTCAATATTTTATTCTCAAACTATATGTAATATGTTTAAAAAAATATAAGATAAAAAGCATTTTTTTACAAATTTTTTAATACAATTATTTGAAATAAAATTCAAAATCAGAGATCGATGCGGGCTGTGGAAAATCTTCTTCTTACCGGATAAAAAAAATAGTCATCAAAATTCGACAATTCTATAAAGCTTGAGAGTTATTCCCGTAAGGTCTTTTTCGATATAATACACCCTTGCCCCCTTCCCTAAATAGGTATCGGGTAGTAGATTAGTGGAAAACTCTTATAATTGAGGTGGCAACTGAAATATAAAATTTAATTCTTAAATTGTGGAAAATTTGAAAAAATGGCACCGGAACGTTAAAGTTGTTAAAACGTTCATAAAAAATTAATGTGACTTTCCGGAAAATTTCCGAAAATATACCGAGGACATTTTTAGGCGTACCGACATCCTGCCCTACTTACCCTAAATAATTTAGTCAATCTTTGGTTGTCGTTAATGTACTTCTCTATTATATGTATATTGTAGGTACTTACTACTGACTATACTATCAGTACTCTGAACTCTCGAGTACTCACAATAACACAATACTTACGAAGTGGCGTATACAGTTTAATTTATATAGTTACATTGTCATTTACCGTTTGCAATTATATTAACGTGTACAACATTTTTTTCCAATTTTCCTTAATGTCAGAAACTCATAAGAGTCACACACATAACTTAATAACACTGTCTACGACTCTATATTATGGTCTATTCTTCTTTCTGCTCAGTATGGTAATTTTGTCATGATAAACATGTATAGGTAGGTAAGAAGTAAAGTTTGAAAAAAAATTATAACACGTACACGAGTTATAGGTATATTATATACATTTTTATTTTTTTTTCATTTGGATTTTAAAAACATTTTTTATTTTTATATTAATTTAAAAACATCAATAAAATCAATGTAAAATACAATAGTGTTTATATTATTATTTGGAGATTAAATTTATAACATAGCATTATATTATATTACTCTATAAAGCAACTATTATAAATAGTACTATAATAGTAGGTAGCTATAGTATAGTAGCAGTAGTGGTAGTTATACATTAGTAGACAGTAGACAGTAGTGGACAGTGGTAATAGTAATAGTAATAGTAGTAAATACTAGGCACCCAGTAGAAGTAGTGATAGGTAGTAGAAGTAATAGTAATTTATGGTAGTAGGTAATCGTCAAGGTTTTATTTATAGAAAAGATAGGTACCGCATAATATATGGGAGAGGGATAATATTATTTTGGAATTTCTTGTTGCGAGAAAGTGGTAAGTGAAAAACGGCACCCACTAATAACGGTGGGTTATCTAATTTTTGATTTCCATGACGTGCAATTTTATACGATAATTAATATTAATATTATTATAATGTTAACTAATTAATATAATATATATACACGTAATGCTACATTTTGTAAGTCGGAAAATCGTCAATAAACCACTCTGTTTAAAAAATATAACTTATTCGAAACACAAAATAGAAATGATTATACCAAATAAAATTAACTTAAAAGTTTTACATAAAAAAATAAAGTATTCAAGTCTTATCATAAATAAATAGGCGGTTATAATACGTCTAGTTGGTTCGGGAAACGGCATAATATTGTAGATGGGTATTATAGGTAGTATAAATAAATTAAATCGACTTTTTTTTCTCAGTGGCTGTGGCTAAGTAGGCGAATTTAGTGAAAATATACAAAATATTACGCGATGAAAAAAACAAAATAAATTTGACATAATAATAATTGGTTTTTTTTTCCAAAATTCCATCATCCGACAAGTTTTGTGCGTTCATATTTTTTGTTCATTATATAATTTTGACAAATATTACTATAAGCGGGCTGTGAATTATAATTTTTGATTTTTATACATTTATAGGCACCTACTAATACACTAATACAATTATACATACTGAACGGTAAACACAATTTCGTTTACTTCGATTCGATACAGATTGGACTGGAAAAAAACAATTAACACCGGTATATTTACATACAATATTTATATAATAGGTATATATTATTATATACTAATATTTTTCGTACATAAAAGGGAAAAAGTATTATATCAATATTATTGTTACACAAAACAGAACCAAATGCGGTCAAACACAATAACGGTCATTCCATTTATATATATAATTTTTTTTTAAATTTTAAAACTTTTTATTTAATATATATATATTTATTTTTTTTAACGAACTCTACACTTGTACACTATACAAAAAGATGATGTATAAAAATAAAATGGAAAAACATTGAAAAAGGCCCCTCCGCACATAACATAAAAAAAGAATGTGCCTTTTCTGCTCCGGAAACGTTCACACACGCACACACACGTTATATATATATATATATTATATATATATACGGTATTGTTATTGTATATAAATTTCTTCTTGCTTTAACCAATGCACCAGAGAATACATATTATGAATATATACGTTCTATATAAAATATTTACACTGAGAAACAGGATTCTTAAGACATAATAATATTATTATTCCTCGATTATTATTATTAACGACTAAACACTACTAAATTTCGACTACATATAATAATATAATATAATACAACATAAAATATATTAATATGGACACAGCTGCAGGGTGAGTATTATACCGTGGTATAGAGAATTCCGCGTAATAGGTACACGAACATATAGAGAGTGAGAGAGTGTGTTTTGACTTTTGACGTCGAATGGCATTCACTTTACAGTTTACATTATAGGTACACATAAAGCGAGAGTATAATATTAATATAGGTACTGCAGAGCCGAATATCTAGTGCAAGCACAAAGTACACGTACTACAGTGCACAAATATATACGGAGATCGTCGTACCGAAAAAATACTATTATCATATAAATATTAGGTATAGTATAATAATATTATAATAATGATAATGGTTTCTCGTTGTCAAAACGAGAGAGACGGTTTTTTTAAGTATATATAATAATACATCGTTAATAAATTACGTAAAAAAAAAATAATAATAATAATAATAATAATAATAATAATATTATAATATGTTAAATTATAATTAGTAGGTAATTACTTAAAAAATAATAGTAATAGTAAATGAAATAAAAAACGAAAAATAGTTAAGATGATGAAAGTATATTACGGGGTCAGCGACAAATCGCTGATGTAGTGTATATAGGTCTAATGACAATGTAGTGGTCAACGATAGGTACAATATAATATTATGATATAAATTCAAGGCTGGGCGTTAACGAGTTAAAAAGTTCATTTAATTTAAACTTTTAAACTTAACTAGTTACCTTTGGTTATCCGTTAATCCAACTACAACTCAACTCGAAAATTGTTTAACTAAAGTGAAAACAATAAATTCAATTTTCAATTTAAAAAGTTAAGTTGAATTTTATAGACTTGTTGTCAGTTTTTATTTTATTTTATTACGTTTTAATCGATATCTTTTTTATGTTTAAAAATGTTTTTTTTTTTTTTTTTTAGTGACGAAAACCTTTAATGAAGTTACTAGAAATAGAATGATACTGCTAGTGTTATAAACTAAACAAATCGTACATTAACTTTTAACATTTTCTTAAGTAGTAAAAAAAAATCATGAACTCGCCCAGCTTTGGATATATTAATATAGTAATGACGACGACGACGATAATAATAATAATAATTATAATAATTATAATAATAATAATAATAATAATAATACTAAGGTGCAGGGGTTGGTTACGGCAGAAGAAGATATATACAAACGCTGACCGACCAGATGACGACGATCAACAGTTCGACGGTGACGGAGACGGCGGCGTACGCTGTCACGTACGCGAACGCGTCTTCGGTCCAAGCGCGACGCTGTGGACGGTGCGTCGGCTGCTGGCGGTGTCTGGTGCGGCGCGGCCGGCGGTTCGCGTCGGCGACGGCCACCCCGCGGGAGACGTGGGGCAGCACGACGACGGTGCGCGGCGTGGTGGTCGGCTGCGGCGGCGGTGTCGGTGGTGCTGTGGAGGGGCCTGGTAGTCAATAGCATTTTTTTGCGCACGCGCACTTGCGTATGATCTCGATGTCTTTGGTGTAACGCGTGCCGTCGTTGCATATCAACCGGACCTTCCGCTTCTTCGTCTTGCGCGCCCGACAGCAGCTCGTCCCGCAGCCGCCCTCGCACTTGGCCATCTTCAGCGGTTTCCTCGACCGGCAGTTGTTCTCAGTGTAGTACTCACGCACCTGTATCTTCTTGCACGTGGGACCTGCGAACAAGTGTCTTCGTTATTATAGCTATAGGTGTTTACGTGGCATGACGTATTATCTATATTATTATGCCTATCGGCGCCAACAGGGCAAGGGGGAGATCCCGCCAAAATGTCTGCCAAGTTCCCTCCTTCAAAAGTATTGTTCTAAGCATGAGTATTCATTTTTAGAAAATATTATGGTGAGGTGGACCTGAAGTCAACCCCAAAAAAATGGGCTATTTGCGCCTCTATATGGCTATAATAATATTATACAGGGGGGACAGGGCGACAGGGACACGCGATAGTTCACTCCAACACGTGAGAGTATGTAAAATCAGCGGTAGAAACTAGAAGCATACTATTGGCGTACTTATTTAGTCTATAACTAGTGAGTATGACAATTATTTACCTCTAGCTGACTTGCAGGGGAAGCATCCAATATATTCTATTTTTATAATATTTTAGTTTAAAATAAGTGAGGGGTACAAATTTGTGACTTGGAAGCTTTAAGCATCCCCCGAGACAGCCAATGGAAATCATACTACGTAAAATCCTGTATACAATTATATAATATATAGCAGACATTAAAATGCCACATGAAAAAATAGTCACACCCGATAAAATATCTGCAGTGCTATCTCTGCTGGAACTCAAATTTTGAGTTTGAAGAATAACAAATATGCATCCATAAATTCAGTTGTCCGCATAATATATTGATAACTGCACCCACGATGGAGTTCGCGCGTTCGTTTATTAATCAAGACGATGTTGAGGTTACAGCACTTACCTTGCGTACAGTATTTGCCCGACCAACCGGGTTGACACTTGCAAATGTATTCTTTGATCCCTTTGGACTCGCACTTGCTGCCCTTATGGCACTGGTTATTATAGCAAGGATCTTCATCTTCGTCCTCATCTTCGTCATCCTCTTCGTCCTCGTCTTCTTCTATCGGACCTTCTTGTGGTTCCATCTGCTCCTCATCTACCATAGTCGAGCTCTGTTCTTGTTCGGCGACACTCGGAGACTTGACTCCTTCTTCTTCTACCATCTGTTCTTCGTCCTGGAGCAGGGAACAGCCGGGCGTCACTTTTTGTTGACGTGCCGCGTTCATAAAGTCCACTAATTTGTGGTTCACCCAAAGCTCTTTCATGCAACCTGGAAAGAACATATTTTATTGTGATGGTAATGTAAATCCACGTTATTACGCTAACGCCAAGCTGCGGAATCGTGTATGAAAATTACTTACCATTGAAACTGGTCAAATTTCTTAAATGAAAATGATTAAAGGCTTCGGCACCGGGATCTGGAGGTGTGCCACCTATGTATAACGGCGAGGTGAGTCTCAAGTAATCTCTTGACCCCTCGTTGATTATCGATCTAGCCACGCCTCCGTCGACTCTCAGTGTGAAATTTTTTCTAATCGACAACAGTTCAACCATGTGCTGTTTGCCGTCTGCGACCATTTCAAAACTAAAAAACATACACGATGTAAAATAAGTCGAAAATCGGTGAATTGTGAGTGAAATACTGACCTGTACATGGTCGAAACGGGATAATTCCCTACGTCGTAACTGACTCTAATACGTCCGTTGAATAATTCAACGGCCAAGTGTTCGGAATGGCCGTCGTACAACAAAATACCATTTTCTTGCGTTGTCGTAAACACAACAGTCACATTGGCCTCGGGTTTGGTCCTCAAAGGCTCTAATTCCACGAACGAAGTATTATGTACAAAACTCAAGCTGGTCAGATATTCGCACCTTTTTCCTGCAAATAAAAGGACGTGTGATAATGTGCCATGCTATTTACAAACAACAATGAACACGCGTGGACAGTACCTGAGTACCCTGGAGCACATTTACATAAGTAGTCGTTCGTAGAACCGTTCGGTTGATAACATATTCCATTTTTGCATTCGTGATGTTGACAGGGCGAAGTTTGCGGGTACATAAGTGCGACACTTGGAGAAATGTCGCAGAACTTTCCGGTATATTCTCCTACACATTTGCACGTATAGTCGTTGATGCCGTCCACGCACAGACCGCCGTTCTGAGGACGAGTAAAGAAAATCGTAACGAAATTTATTATTGATGCATTGAAAAAAAAAATTATAAACAGTACCTAATAATAATAATAATAATAATAATAATAATATAGTCTCGTCTCACCTGGCACATATGGTTTTGGCAGTCGTCGTTGTTTACAGTGCAATTGTCGCCCGAAAAACCGAGTGGACATTCGCAAGCGTAATGCGTAATGTGGTCGACGCACTTGGCTCCGTTGTGACACGGATTGAAGTCTTTGGAACAGAACTGTATTTTTGTTTGACAATAATCACCTGCGGCGTAATATAAAATTAGACATTAAGTAAACACACGGAGAATTAAATTGAAAAGAGGTCTAAAAAAATTTAAATTCAAAATTATTCTTACCCGTGTATCCGGGTAGGCAACGACACTCGTACGCTTGAATCAGGTCAACACAAGTCGAATTGTTTTCGCATTTGTTGGTCAAACAGTCGTCGATATTTGTTTCGCAACGGTCTCCGGTAAAACCTGGTGCGCATTGGCAGCTATTAAGAAAAATACAATCAATTTAATTACGTATACATAAATAATTATACAGAATGATTATTTTAACAGTGTATACTCATTAGTTGACACTTGATAGTACATTCAAAGTATTAATTCTTTTCGAAGATTTATATAATAAAATAATTTTCTCGAACATT
This sequence comes from Acyrthosiphon pisum, assembly GCF_005508785.2. Lineage (NCBI taxonomy): Eukaryota > Metazoa > Arthropoda > Insecta > Hemiptera > Aphididae > Acyrthosiphon > Acyrthosiphon pisum. The sequence goes on from NC_042494.1 coordinate 28,587,078, forward strand.
GAACAAAAAAGCTCATTAATTAATAAAAAACGTTTTAAAATGTTTTTTCAGTATTGAACCGCTATTAAAAAAAATATTATTTAAAAATCAAAGGTTACAACAAAAAATAAAGGGCGAGAATAATAAAAAAAATTAGTTGGAATCAAGTTTATATTAAACTGTTCTAAAACTGTTGGAGAAATAAATAGTATTATGGCATAGGTACATATTTAAGTGACGTTAGAATTTACCTGAATCTGCCTTCTTCGAGCAGTTTGCAAGTTCCTGAGTTCCTGCACGGATTACCGTAACACGCGTCAATCATGTTTTCGCAATGTTTGCCGTGATATCCTGGGTTGCATCTGCACTTGTACTGTCTTTCGGGTAAAGGCTCGCAGAACCCTTCGTTCGAACAAGGGTTGGTGAAGCACGTGTTACACTTGGACAAAATGTCTTTGCCGATCGGTTCTGTAAAATCGACAAGCTCATTTTATTATAGCAATCGTTAATGCACACAAACCAACGAGCTCGTTGTACCGACCTTTGCAAACGAAACTCGAAACCGGCGTGGACAGTAGGAGTTTGTCCTTCATGGAATTGGGTTCCGCACATCTGGCTATACCTGACTCGATGAAATCTTTTTTTATCCATTCCGCTAACCACTGTAGACCGCAATCGCAGTACAGTGGGTTGGAGCCGATACCTCTGCGAAATTATTACAAAAACATTCATCAGCATGGCTGTTAATAAAATACATTCACATATTTTTTCATTGTATTGAAAAGATATATTACATCAATCACGCCAGAGAAATATCATAATGATGGCATGAACGTGTGATTAATTTGACCTAAATCGAAAATATTCACGATTTACATACTATATTACAAGATATTATTATTAGACGTAGGTAACTATACATTTTTTGATATTTTATTTTAATTAAGTACCTAAAATTCAGGTAATATAAATAAATTTCAAAAATAGGTAAATACATTTTAAAATTTGTTCAATACATATATTATGTCGAAAATATTCACGATTCACATATACTATTTATAAATATTAAAATACAGGGTTTAACAAGAAGATCTGATAAAAAAAAAAAAAAATGATGCTACTTAAGTGTGACAAAAATTGAGAAAATTATATGATTAATAAATAGTTTAAGAAATATTACTCATGTCAAAAATAGTTTTGAAAAAATGTATTACCTTCTAAATTAATTTACTCAAAAAAAATATTGACATTTTAAAAATTCTAAAAAAACTGTTCGACTTAGATAAATGTTTTTATAATCATATTTACAAATCGGAAATTTTGATTTTTACCAACAAATTTAAGTAACATTTTTTATTTTTTATTTTCAGTATTAAAAAGGTGGGTAAGTGGATGTCGCTCTGCTGTACAGTAGGTTAGAAGTGGGTCACTGTATAATGGACAGTATTAAATTTGAATTCAATGATATAATATCACTGTATAAGAAAAACGATTTTGAGCGGAGACGGTATATCAGTCTATGTATTAGACATATATATACTTATCTATGGTATTAAAAAAAATTGACCTATAATAGGTACCTATAATAAATTCCAAATTAATCATATCATAATATCTATTAGGTACTTATAAGTTATAACGCGTTATACATCAACAAAAAACCGTGGTAAAATCATAGATATATAATAGTATACTTTAGAAGTTTCAAGTACCCACGAATAATATTATACAATCACAACAAAATAACTAAAATAGTTATCCTAGGTTTTTAATATGTAATTTCGTCCAAATTTGTACTTAA
>NC_042494.1:28588957-28597369 GCF_005508785.2 Acyrthosiphon pisum
GCATATCATCAAATAAAGAGTTTTTTATTTTAAGATGAATAATATAATATTTCTTTTTAGGAAGTCTACCGACATTCCATAGATATCAAATTTGATAAAAATTTATCACATCAGGGAAATGCGTGTTTAAATAGTTTGTGTTGATGTAACCAAAAGAAGTTCGGGTCTAAAATAACCAATCACAGACAACCTATTAAATGTAACGTTTGTTTCTTTCTGTTTTATTATACGAAAAACCCACAATATTCTAAATGACAGATATTTTTTTTTAAAAACGTTTTACCATACGTTAACCGGGTGTTTCATTTCTCATTTGTTTTGGCATTCGTTCAACACCCTCTTAAAAAGCGTTTTTTCTTTTTAGTATTATTGTTAATCTTCTATATAATATGTGACCTCAGTCTTAGAATGTTTTTTATAAACGTATATGGCTGTTTTGTGTTTAGTGCTACTTTTACTATAATTAAAATCGTATTATACTTCACAGTTGGTAGGTATTATTTAGTTAAACGATAGAACCAAAACATTCAGTAAAAATTCTACGAAGAAATTTAATTAATGATAACAAAATCGAATTGAAATTCGTACATGCGAGACAGCGTTTTAATACGTTTTTAAGTATGGAAATTAATGTGATAATATGGTCCTTGTATTTTCGAAAATACCTCTGTAGGTATTTAGGACGAATGCCTCTATAATGGTCTCAACAAAGTACAATGATAATATGTTAGCTATATTATACACGAAAGTGTTATTTTATTATTTTGTGGTTGAGGAAAATACGCAGTTAAAGGTTATAGTGGGGGTACTGCACACGTAAAAAATGATTTACGATATTTATTATGGATAATGATTCCGGTGTTGTGGCGAATGAATAAAAAATACTATAGCACCTACCTATATAATAATATGGACATTTCGTTTCCATAAACGCAAAACGGCCTCGGCATTTCCGATAAGAACCATAATATAGCACACGGTGTAAAGTATAGTGTACCTATCGCCGGGCAACGATACATTATTATTTCGTATTATTGCTGCAGCACGATCGCATCCCCCCGCGGACAGTTCGAATACAATGATAATAATAATAATAATAATAATAACATTATTGTCGAGAGCACTATAAACGAACACCTCGTGACAAACGCAGCGTTGAACATAATATAATTTACATAACAACATTACACATGTCACTAATTGTCGGTATATTTATAGGTAGGTACAGGCGTTTTGGTATGGAACACATAATTGGACGGTTTTTACGAAAAGGGGTGCAAGTCGAATGTCGAATTATTTTTTATACGTTCATTTTGTGTAAAATTATACGTCCGATCGAATGGTTGCATTGTCGTCGTCGCACGATGTTTGTTATCGTAGTTTTTTTAAGAAATTTGTTTAGTCACAACTCAGTCACTCAAAACCCAAAAATTACTGATTTCTTTTTATGAAAAATAGCACACGTTATTTATTTTATTATATTATTAAATATTTATACGTAATTTCTTTCTTTATATTTTAAATGCGTTTGTTCAATTATTATTTATACATATAATTCATTGTCTGGATTATTTATTTAGAATGCTTTGAGGCTGGTGCAGCAGGCACACACGTGGGGCTATTTTGTCCGTAGAAAAGACGCGTACTGCCGACCCGGCGAATAACCGATAAATAGATATGGTACTAACAATCTATACTTCAGGGCAGGGGTATCAACACTATAACATTATGGATATGACATCCGGTCAGTGTCTGGTGAATACAACCAAACTAGTGCACATTACAATATATAAGACGCACGATCAAAATTATATTATATAAAAGGCTGCAGCGGAAATTGGACATTTGGTGGTAGTGTGGTACTGTGGTTTTGAGACTAGTGGTGCCAATGTTGAATATAAAATACAAAAGAACCCACGTGTATATTCATTATATATTGTTTATATTCAAATACATTTAATTATTTTTCTCAATGTGCTTCTCAGTAATAATAAATTGTTGTTTTAAATACTTATTCCTACTTTTATCTGTACATATTTTGATATTTTTCTGAAATATGCACGAGGAGGCTATTAAATCTATTGTGTAGCTCGAGCCCCAAAATCCCTCTCATATTAGCGCTTATGATAATGAAAAATAAGTATCACGATTTAGAGACATGTGAATTCATTAGGTATCAAATATTCAAGTAAGTATTTCAATATTAAAAATTGGTGCTCCCAAAAGCGCAAGAAAAAAAGTTACCCATTTGCCCTTAATGTCTGCGCCGCATAAATGTATGGCATTTCTCTATCTTAATTTTTAAATAAAATTATACCGAGTGTTCCATTTGACGCACAAGACACTCATTTTTTTTTAAATTATTAATGTTTATGAAAATAATATTTTCTTTACGTTATTTCAAGTCACTAAAAACCAATATATATTTTTACTATTTTTTATAGTTTAAATTTAAATTTCTTAATTTTTTTTCAACCAAAGCATTTTAAATTCCTTCTTCGAAATCAGAATAGTTTGGAGTACTATGTTGCATAAAAATCGAATTTTGGACGATTAGTTTATGAGTTAAAAGTATTTAAAGTTTAGATTGGGGAAGGAGTGGTACATGTGCAACCCAAAAAATGTTGTTCCATTACTCCGCTCATCATCTAAACTTTAAATAACTACTTACTAGTATAACCACTACCTAATAAACAATTTATCTGAAAGTTGATTTTCATGGATTAAAATTTTCCGAATAATATCCTGCTTAGAAATATGAAATCAAAAACTTTAGTGTCTTCTGAAGCAATTAGAGTAAAATATGTCTTGCGTTAAGTGGATCACCCCGTACACACTCACTATTATTATACTTAGGTGACAGCGTGCTGTCGATTATCGGCCCTGGCCTAAGTCACAAAACGTACAAGTCTCTGTCACACCAAATTTCGAATTTTCCTTTTTCGCACGGGTACCTAATGATATGATATTATTGTACGTTATACACGCGCAGTTAAAGTATTTTATATTAGCTTTTCCACGGGACCGGCAAGGCGTCTGCGGTACACGCTTTATACGTCCGTTAATAATCCGTCAACCAACAATAAAGTTTACGCCCGCGTTCACCACACAAAAGACTTTTGCAAACGACAGCCACATTATATTATCGCTTAAACTTTAAATGTCAACGGCGCGGCGGGTGACGTAAAATACCGAAATCTTATATTATAATAATAATATATATTATTATCGTTATAATATATTATCGACTCGATAACATTTCAATGGCATATAGGTAGGCACTGTGTGCATACACCATGTACATTGTACCTATACTGAAGCAGCGGAAACACCTAAATATACTGTTCTATAATATTATAGAGATCCACGTCATTTTTATATAGGGCCGAGAAAAAGAAATTAATTTCAATTTTATACACCGAAACCGCGAGAATTTCGACAAGTGTTATTGAATGAAAATTAATAGTGTGTACGTAAGCTGTATATATACGCGGGGTCTGTGATAAGTCCTAAAAAAATAGCGTTCATTTGTTTTAATTTAAACTTTGCATTTATTTTAATTTTTTTTTTTTTTTTATTTGGTGGAGGGTAGTTCCGGTTGTTTTCGGTTCGCCGGTAACCGGTGGGCGATTTCGGGTCTAAAGCCTCTGGAAATTAATTCGGGAAAAACAAAAAGGGGAAGCGTTTTGCTGGTGATAAAGGTCCTGATTTACTATATATATAATATTATATACTCCCTCACGTTTAATGCGGCCATTATAAATATATATATATTTTATAGTGTATGTGCCCGATGATCACAGCCTAAGTATATTAAATATATTTATAGGTGGTGTTGTTGAGAAATATTTCCAATAACTATTATATTATCCTACAGGCGGACTGGGGTCGGGTCTATTCGTCGACTATCCTTTTCATTAAACGGGAATTTCGGAGTATATTAATAATAATTTGCCCGTGGGTGGTAAAAGTGTCCTGGTCACGATAGGCTCCCCATAATGGACGGCCGTGACGGGACTTTAATGAAAGCTCGCATGGCGCGGCGGCCGGGTGAAAGGGCTCAAAACGCAATTATCCTCAGCCTTTGGTGACCTTTGGCAATCTCACCTGCGATATTAATGTGCCTTTGGGTCGTACATAAATTAGCCAACAGCTTAAAGTGTGAAAACATCTCTCATGGCAGCATCGGCAAATGAACGCCGGAAGTAAAATTTGTATTGTTATCATGATCTCTAAGGATTGTAAGGCATATTAATATTATGAGCAAATTTATCAGAAATTGCATTTAATCATAATATTATTAAGCATTAATCGAATGTCTGAAATACCTAATAAAATTGATGAAAAGATTCGATTGATTTTTTTTGTGTGTAATATATTGTATAAATTATATTAATATTCACGTAAAACATATATTTTATAGTGCTTTTAATAATTGGTAAAGCTTTAAATGTTTCTAAAAACAAATAGACCTAAACACAAAGTTTAAAAAAATACAAGAGCTATTAAGTACTTTCAGATGTCGTATTATGGCCAGAGTGTTTTTACGATAAAAGATTGTTTGTGACAACAATATCCGTGTAAAAGTTAATTGAAAAACTGGCCCATAAATTTTAACCCTCAGAGCAGAGCATTAATACGTCCTTTTTACCAGACAGTGCCAAATTGTTAGTTTCAGTTCATTTTTTTTTAAAAATCTTGAACAAAAAATATTTAGTTTTTGTAAAAACGTGATCTTGGGAGTTAAAGCGTCATTAATAAATTAAAGTATACATTTGGCATATTATTAGCGTGAAATGTTTTAAAAAGTTTTTTGGCATAGGTTTCAATTTCTGTGAAGCTTTATGTTTTTTTGAGAGATGCTAAATAAACTGCTGGATTCATTAAATGTAATAAACAAACGGACTGGAAGAGAACTATTACGCTTAAAACGCCGACGAAACATTTAATTTAAATGTGATTTAGTCGGCTCAATTATAAATTATTGTCAAAATGAACATAAATTATTTTTATTTATGCAATGAATTAATAACGCACTACTTGAATCTCGAACAAGTTGAACAATAATTTTTGGGAATTTGCATGACTAATATTAATATACGATATTAACATATTAGTCTGAGATAGTTTTGAGAACAATTTTAAGTTTATATCCTGCAGTCGATAAGACGCCTAGACGGTGCTGTACAACTTTGAATAAGTTTGTACTGCAGTTAATACATTTTTATTCTTGACTCATATCATAATAATAATATAGTCACAACTGAAAAGAGTTGACTATACGTCTATAGCTGATACAAAGTGATGTTATTCTGGAATATAATAATAATGTTGAATTTGTTAATATTAAACAATGTTGTAAGCGCATTTAAACTAAGAATATTTCAATAAACCAAAGGGTAAAAAAATATATTAAAAACTTGGTGAATTCTCTCTGCTTTATAGAAGGTTTCAAGTGTACCTCGTCATAGTACGGAAGTCGGTCTGATTCAGTAGTAAATAGAAAATATGATTTATGAGTAAAAATTCAACATTTAAATAATAACATCATACATTATATTATTATTATGAATTTAAATGAAAAAATGAAGAATGCAGTTAAACGTTTTGTTTAAACAAAAGTGATGGACATATCTAATCGTCAAAAATATTAAATTTCAACATAATATTAAAAAGTTTAACGCTTGAAATTTATAAAAAAACAATTTAAATATTGAATATAATATTTAAGTAGATAAAAAAACGGACAAAAAGTAGAAAGATTGTTTTACTTAAATCAATCGGAATTGGCGTTCACAAACGTGCGACGGCTATATTGTTTGACGCGCGAAATATAATTAATATTTTAACTAACAAAATACAAACAAAATGTATTAGTTAAAATCCAGACAAATATTTACGTTGAAAAGTAATATTTCAGATGGTTGAACGTATTTTTAGGTTCAGTGTATATAGATTCGTGGACCGCATTGATGTTTAACGCATTACCACGTGGCAACAATAATGTTTACAGAAATCGAAGGGCTGCATAATATAATATATTATCATGTATGTTTGTATACGTCATAATGCCTTTATGTATATTAATAATGCTCAACGTACCTACGTATACAGAGTGGTTCACTGGATATCCCTTGCTACTTCACTCATATCTACACATTTTGAAATCAGTTTAATATAATATTACATAGGTAATATTACGCGATTTAATTTTTTTTCAACATGCTATCAAATTCTATCATCAAATTATATTGTGCAGAAATTTGCAAGATAAATTTGTTCTCAGTAGCTTGAAACTATAACGACTCGTAGAGATCCGTAGAGATTACAGACAGAAATCCAAGAGTATAAAAATAAAAACATAATATACAATTGCATATTAAAATCTCTACCCTAGCTATTTATAACAAGTGAAGACAGTTTTTACGATGGCTATGAAGATTGACAGTTGACGCGATGAGCGCACCATTAAAATATACACCCTGTACAGTTACTATGTGTATACCCATTACCCAGACATACTCACCCTCTTTTCCTTCATCAACAAGTAACAAAACAGTTATTTCAAAATCTGGTTTTTGGAATTTTTAAATAGACTATATTATTTTTGAATTCTTGAGATACTTTGTACTACTTTAGAAGATACAAACTTCTGTTTTTCAAATGACTACACTCCTTTTATACAGTAAATTAATAAACAGATAATTTTTCTGAAAATGTTGATAAAAATAAAAATTCAAACGAGCAGTTTTGAGTTATTCAATTTTATGTACTAAGAATAATACGAAGTATAGGTCTAATGTCCATAATATAGCTTTTGGATACAGGGTCATAGTAATTTTAAATTATTTGTATGTAACTTATACTATAATCTGTCAATATTTATAATTTTTAAATATGGTCCATTTATAATAAATACTAGATCCAATATTAAATCTATTTAATATTTATTTAAAACCATTTTTAAGGACTAATATTCTGAATATCAACATTTGAATAACTGAAAAACTACTCGTTTTGGTTTTGACTTTTGAGTAAGGTACAACAAAATTGTCAACAAAAAAAAAAACTTAAAAAATCTACTTAATAATTTACATTAAAAAGGGAGGTGGGTTCTCATTTGAAAAACAGAAGCTTGTATAGCCACTGGATACTTCCGAAAAATCTGAATTTAAATAAAAATTAGTAGTAAATGGAATAATGGAGGTAAGCATACTCGGTGAATCGCTCTGTACACCGTGTGTTGTATGTATGTACTGTTCATGGACACGTTTGTCCTGTAGTGTACACAAATCGTGGTTTTGAATACTGATGTGTATATATTAGACGATAATATTATATGTATATATTATATTCGTGTGGAATTATAAGTTAATTAGCTGTCGGTGGTTTTAGTATGCGGTATAAGCGAGTATAAGGGCTTGACAGGGGGGGGGGGTGATATTATATATACTGGCTGTGTGAGTATGTGTGTGTGTGTGTGTGGTATCATTGGTAGTCGGTAGATACCAGAAAATCCCGGGCATCCTGCTGGCGAATAGGACGCGGAAATTGCGACGTAAATAATCAACGGGGTCCATTCATGACAAATTGCACAGTTGTTGAAATCCTACCGCACCCCTTCACCACGGCGACGTGTATCGATATAATATAATATTACAGTTGACATCGTTTATAATGTCGTCCAAGGGGCCAGGGAAAATAGGTCATAATAACCGAAATTCAATAAAAGTTATTTGTAACCTATTACAATACAGTATACTATTTACAGTATACAGTATACATTATATTATTTAAATTTTAAATCACTTAAGTCAATCTACCTACTATTAAAAAGTAAAGCGTATTCTCTAGATATATATTTTTAAAAAATCTGATAATTTTGTTCGTAACATGTTTTTTATTAGAAAAATGTTGTAGTATTTACTATTTTCGTTTATACGTTTTCAAAGCTTGTTTTTGACCTTATATCATTAAATAGCCACATAAATTGTCACTGCAGGTTGTTTGATGTTTTTTCTTATCTTGAAATTTAATACTGCTATAAACCATCGTTAATGTGGAAGGTGTATTGCGTGGTCATTATGGGTATGCTATTCGTCTAAATTCACCAAAACATCATTACATCCGTGATCCGTATGATCATTATAAGAACGTCAAAACAACCGATAAAATTTGGCATAAAGAACATAATATGAGTTTTGCCCCGGGGCCTTTAATTTTAGGTCTCGGTATGTCACTACAACCGGTGTCATTATAAACGGGTTTTACAGTTTACCTACCTATATATCATACGCGCTAGACGTAGCAGGCGCAAGTACGTAGGTAGGTGAAAATCACTAACACTGATGCAGCACACAGCCCACACTCGTATTCCCAACAACTTCTTGACACCGACCGGTGTTCGTGTGA